>NC_051179.1:110885011-110982511 GCF_013339695.2 Rhipicephalus sanguineus
TACAAGCTTGAAGAAAATTATTTGTATCGGGAAATCATACCCCTCACCACCAGCCGGCTCAGTGGCCTATTGGTTTTGTCGCTTGTCTGCTGACCTGAAAGACGTGGTTCTATTCCGCTGTGATGGTCGCAATTTGACGAAGGTTAAATGCTAGAGGTTCATGTACTGTGTGATGTCAGTGCACATTAAAGGACCCCCGCTGGTCGAAATGATCTGAACCCTTCCACTACTGCGTCTCTCATAGCTTCAGTCGCTTTGATACATTAAACCCTACTACACCATACCCATCCCTCACTGCATTTGTGGATGAACTGGTTCTACCATCTGAGCTGTCGTGCTATCTAGGCAGCAGCTGTGTGAAGATACGTTGACGGATGATTTTAAACAATGTCAGTGATTTTGGACAAGTGATCGGCTCCAACTAATAAGCTAGTGCACACCTTGCTCCTAATATAAATCTAATATAAATTAATCACTTATAATCTAGGGCAGACACTGTTGTGTTGAGGCAGTAAATGAGGCCAGCATGGTAGAGAGGGGCAGCATCAATTGTTCAGGTTCGTGAACTTCAAAATTTTATTTTAAAAAACACATTCTTTTCTCCTGTAGTAGTCATGCATTCCATTGGTGACCATTGGTGGGCCTTTACTCTTCAGGTTGTCTAAGATAGACAGAGTTATTGAAGCATTGAGTCAGTTAAATTAACATGGATTAGTATTAAGTATGGATTGTGGGGTCACTTGGGAGTGACAATAGTGACTGAAGGATAGTTCTTAGGCGATAATCTTAGTTATTATACATAGAATGCCTGTTTGTGCATGTTTATTAAGTATATATATCTATAGTTGCTATACCTGTGCACTGACCTTTGCTATGGTGCTCTGTCAAAAAGCCTGTCTTTGGCGTGGTCTCAATATCCTAATGTGACATAATGCCTACTATTACAAAAAGCTGTTGAGAGCTTGCAAGCAGCCACCTTGTCTTGTAGGGGTGTCGGAATATTCAAAAATTTCGAATAACAAATCGAATAATCTTCATGTGAATCGAATAGTGTGTATTGAAAATACCAATATTTTTCGAATAGTTTTCAAATAATCAGCATGGGCGGGAAAACCCCGCAGTAACTATGCATTGCAACTGCCAGGGGTCATTTTTACTTATTTTTACAATTGAATTACCAAGGTACATGCAGCTTCAGCTTTTAAACGGTCTCTCGACACTGTATTGATCATCGGATAAAGGCGCTTTTGCTAAAAACTGCAGTGTCACAGAAGTGAATGTGTCGCCAACCCCACTATCATCACCATGAGATCGGTCATGGAGACGGTGGGGATGACGGCTGCATTCGGATTCAGAAGTGCAATTTTTGTACGTGTTTACATGACTGACAACAGACACAATGTTATGTTGATGTAACTGCTCTTGCAGATGCAGTATTCAACCATGATATTTAGCTGCCTTTGGTGCCAAGGCCCAGTGAAGTGAATACCAGTTTGTTGGTGTTTCACTAAGTGGTTAGCTGCATGGGTGAGGTTCAGGTCATTATTGTTTAATTCTTATGCCACACTTCAGTTTTAATAAAAGGCTGATGACAAAGTGGCACCTTGAATAATGTAGTGACGGCTGTATTTCATTGTATAGTTACAAATCTCCTGAATGCTCTAGTTTCTGATGCATACGCGCTTACTCAGTTTACATAATTGTAGTAGTTTTCGTCGGTTAAAAGTAATTGAATATTTCTTGAAAATAAAATGTTACGAATTTCAGAGCTGTTTTGAAATGGTTGCTTCACTATTCGAACAGTATCGATTCGTATTTGATTCGGTTCTAAAATTGACTATTCGCACATTCCTGTTGTCTTGTGTACTGCAAATTTGCAAATTTTTTACATGACAGTTTATTTCAGCAGAAGCTTTTGCTTTCACACAACAGCTGCTTTTCTTGCACACTTTCAAGCCGACATCCAATTGTCATTAATAATTCCTAAATGTAACGTGGTTTACATGATGGGTTGCAATAGCGATCACATTTCGTGACAAAATTGGAAAGCCCTTATTCTCTTCAGGGAGAACTCGTTATGAATCTGACAGGGCGAGTGATCTGCTCACGTTGGCTAGTGAAGTATTTCTAAAGCCCAGATGCCTTTGCTTCATTATTGTGTTACATACTTTTAACTTAAGACACTTGTTCTAAACATACTGGATTTTTAAAAGTACTTCTGGTGTTTCATGGATATACTTATTATTCACATTGCAGTAGAAGGCACGAAAATAATGTTGAAAAGTGGTGCTCTTTACACATTCGCATGGATTAAATCAAAACACAGTACAGCGAATTCCATGCTCTGTGGGAATAGATTTTATGCGAAGCAGTTAGTGAGAAGCTGCCCATGCTGCATTTTTTTACTCTTTGAGCCAAGCATTACTAGGCTGATTGACGTCTTTGTGTAAACTGAGTAGTTGTAGGCATATCGAGGGCTTACCAGGCATGTTGAGTGCACTGATGTCCTAAGGAGTAGCTTATGTTATGATGCAATGTCGGCACTCACGTTAAAGCACAGTCATCAGGTTGCACGCCACCAGGGTTCAAATCCATCCCAAACTGATATTTATCGTTTCCTTTCATTGGGATTTTTTTTTCTCTCTGAGAAGCCGTTGACACCAGCAACATATTTTCTCTGCCGCGGTCTCCTTAGTGCTATCACGTTAAGATTACCAAAGTGCATTCTTTCCTTTCCTAGGTTAACGAACCGTGAATCATGTGGGGCACATACCCACATTCCACAGGCCGTGGTGTGCAAGTATGGCCACACATGACTAAGGGAAAGGGTTTCATGACGTATTGGACAGGCATGTCACATTATTCATGTGAATGGGCCACGACACTGAAGTTGCGATGTCGCACTCACCATTGATGTTCTTTCAGGTGCTGCTTCTATTGTTCTTGTGCCAGCTGTCACCCATCACGCCGGCACCACTACGACTGGTTTTGCCACAAGCGTCTTGGTGTCGTGATGTCGCAGAGAATTGTTGTGTGACCACATCGTCAGCAAAGTATGAAGCATCATCATTTCCACCGCATCCCGTCTCGCAATTCTGGATGGTACAGCGTTCTCCATTCAGCAAGATGGAACAGTCAGGTGACCAAGCAGCTCATAAGCACACCTATTTCTTCGATGCATGGGGCCTTGGCACTGCAGTTACGATGCCATGCTTATTGTTGACGTTCTTCCAGGTTAGTCAGTACCATAGGTCGGCAAACTCACTCATGTGTCAACTCACTCAGACTCGTATCGAGACGTGAGTCTGAGTGAGTCTGTATGAGTAAAGTTTTGCAAGTCTGAGTCCGAATGAGTTCGGTTGAGAAAAATTATAGTGAGTCTGAGCGCGAGTGAGTCCGGTTGAGGAAAATTTTGGTGAGTTTGAGTCTGAGTGAGCCCTAAGGGCAAAATATATTGTATGAGTGAGTCTGAGTGAGCTTCACATTTTTTGCCGACCTATGGTCAGTAGGAAACACACCGGTACCATGAAGACGATGTTTCCCTTGTTGTGGTGTTGTCGCGATTGAATTGTTTGAAATGGGCTCGTGCTGCCTTTTTTTTTCAAATCAAACATTTATTTTGCATAGTATGGTTACAACGTGAAGGATATACAGAAGAGGCTCCCAAGGTCAGGAGAAAGTGCTGGTACTCTCTGTACATGATTACTAGATACAAATTACCAAATACCTTGATGTACCTTTGACTTCTCCTACTTCTTGGTAGCGACGTTGAATCAAACCCTAAGCCTAGGACTAAGGCACAGACGGACGAATTAAACAATTTGACTTTTTCTGTCCCACATTTGTAAACTAGCTGCAATACAGTCCTGGAATCATTGAATAAGTTCCTTAACATTCGTATTACCCTGGAAAATGACTTGGACACAACATGTTGCTGAATTAGAATCGAAAATCGCATCGGTGCCATCTGCACAGCCATTATTAACGCCTAATTTAGAAACATCTAATGTGTAAGAAGACATCTGGTGTTATTTTTTATGGTGTTCCAGATAGAGGCAATGAAATTTGCACGTCTTTAGAGCAACTCATGAGCGATTTTTGTAGCAATAGGCTTAGTGTCGTACAGTAGCCAACCATTCATTCAGACTCGTTGAGAATCATTGAAAAGTCAGACAAATCGAAAGTCCGAAAAAAAAGGATTTGCTAGAAAAAAAAAACACCCTTATTAGCCCAGTGGCTGGAAAAACTTGTCAATGTACGTCTGTACACACATTTACACACACACACTCGCAAACAATTCAGCTTGTATTTCAGCCAGTATTTGGCCATCGCTGTAGGCTGTCATTAGCGCTGCGTTAAATTCGCATTTCATTGCTATGGTGAGGGCGACGCGTCATCATCGGAGTCACTGTCCATCTGCGCTGGTTCGAGAACCCGACGCGTCATCTCAACATTGTCCAGCTCGGTGAAAACTTCCGAGCAACATCGGAGTGACGTTGGCCACCTTCCACCTGACGAATAATTGCTGCTTTTTTGCACCATCGGCAGTGTCTTACAGTTGCCACGTTTATTCATTAGTCCTGACCACGCAGATGAATGGGTGCGTCAGAGCTATCCCAGCAGATCAGGCCTCACACACCAAGCAACAAATGAGAGAGTGAGATGCAGATGAGGCCTAGCCGCAGAAACAACAGAAAAACGCAAACCCTCAATGCCAAAAGGAAACGATGTTGGGCTAGTTGGTGTTGCAGTGCTCGTGCTGTCATTCTCTCTTTGTCCGTCTTGTGAGTGCTGTCATTCGCTTCAGACATCAAATTGATCAAACCATGAAACGGCACACCACAGCTGTGGCCACACACACCGAGCCAGTGCCAACCGAGCTGACTCCGAGCGTGGCTTGGCGTGTGGTTTGGCCGTTGTAGCCATTCAATCAATACTTGACTGGCTAAAACCCAAAGGCAACCATTACACATAGCCAACAAACATAGCCTTCGACACCGGCAAATGCAATTTCTGCATGGATTTTGACGCTGGCACGACCTCCAGCCATAGCCAATGCAAACTTCGAGTGCTGGCAGCATAGTAAAAGTACTGTAAACATCGCTGACATCTTGTCATTGCGTTTGATGGCGTACCCAAACAGCCAGCAGGAGTCCGAAAAATCAAACAGCACACAGTGGAGCATCCAAATTTTCCGTTGAGAGTGTGCATTACTCCAATGGGACGAGTTGCGGTGCCGCAAAGGTGTTCGACTAAACAGCGACTATACTTTCGATTCTGATAGCTTCAAGCTCAAGAACACAAGCTTCGGCGCCTCTCATGATTATTCGGAGGCCGTCCAGACTAATACTTGTGCACACAGGCACTTTTGAACGGCCATTCATTCGATGGCCATCGAAACACCACAACTCTATTGACTCGATGGAGTTGTCACGCTTCTACAATGCAGTTTTGAAGGGCTGTTTCTCTCAAAGATTGCATGGTGCTGTGGATATTTATTTTCGTATTCTTGTCTTCGAAAGTTAAATAATACAAATCTGCTTAAAAGCATGGATATGTCTGTTGTTTTTGTTTAAACATTTTAATAAATTGTTTATTCGTAGTTATGAATACATATTTAATTTTTTAAGTTGTTGAGCACCGAAACTGTGGTGCACGATACACGGCAAGACGACATGATGAAGACAAGCACGTTGCTGTTGAAAATATGTGCAGTTCGCACATTTAAAGTGGCGAATATACTTGATTAAGTAACGCTCACATGTACTGCTTTTAAAGCATACTGGTTAGATTTGTTGTTTCTAATCGGGAGTACGAGCACACTGTGAACGAGAGGGCACGTTCTCGCTATTTCCGCTTGCGCTGCTGAATGCTTATCGACATTTCAATAAAGTTGTGGTGTGCTTCGTTGGCTTGATAGACTATTGACTCAACGGCCTTTGAAACGTCCTGTGTAGCAGCTCATGCTTGACCACTGAGTCAATAGACTACCGGTTGGAAGCTCTTTCAAATGCCCGTGTGACACGGGTATAAACTCTATCACTTAAGGCACTACACAAAATCAGTAAGGAAAGACGGTGGCTGCATTTGCCTTACCTTTAATAAGCATTACAATAACAATGTGTGGGACAATGAGGCTGGTCGCATTGTTTGTCTCTCTCAACACTTCATGAAAGATAGACGTTCTTCTATTCTGATCTCAGGTCAGACCCCAGTTTCACATCACTAAAAATGCTGAATCACTAAAACCGATAAATCCCTTTTTTCTTGTACACTAACATCAGACGTGCCATGTCAAAGAGTACCGAAATATTTTTGCTAATCGACTCATGTTGCACATCACTAATAGCATGGCTCACTGATGTTGTTCTGAAGAACTTGGTGTTTGTCAGCAAAACACATTACAATATATTTCGATGGGATAGATCAAATTGCAGAGGAGGTGGCGTAATCTTGGTGATAAATGATGACTTGTTGTAGATGCCGTTAATTATTAGTTCAATTAGTTAATGTTTGTGTTTCTTTAAAATTCTGTTCAATTGATGCAATTATTGGTGGTATCTACTGTCACCTAATATGAATGATTTTTTTTTTTGAATTTCATCGACTTCTGTGTGAAATATGTACACATTTCCCTAACTCTACTGTGTTCATATTCTGTCATATTCAGATTTTACTTTCCCTAATCTATACTGGTTCACGCAAACCTTCACAGCAAGTCAGAGCGAAGCTCATATGTTTCTTTAGTCGTGTCTTGATTTTTTACTATTGCAACCTATTACTAATCCCACATGTCGCACATCAAGCACCGCCAACATTATTGACCTTGTAGTAACAAATAATCCTGATGTTTGTTCAAACATAATTAATTTAGAAGGCATTTTGGATCATGACGTAATAACAGGATGCATTATCAGTTCATTTAACAAAAAGGAAACTGCTGCTAAACAAATCGGGTGTTGCAGCAGAGCCGACATAATTAACTGAATTGGATAGTTTCTCTGCTAAGTTCATTATACGTTAAACCCCAGATATTATTATTATTAAGTTCATTATTCCTTGCACACTGTCGAGCAGAATTGGAATTTGTTTAAAAATAATCTCTCTAAACTTAGCCATGAATTCATGCCTCTCATATCCAATAGATGTAGCAGCAGCACACCATGGTTTAATCAGAAGTTGCGGCGGATGAATACCTAGAAAAAGTGATATTACCAGCAGACAGTAAAAAGCAGTCTTTTAAACGAGTGGGAAAAGTATAAATGTGGCAAAGAGTCTCTCCTAAAGTACACTCAGCATCACTTTTTCAGTTGTGACATGTCATCTCTGTCAACCAACAACCCTCGTAAATTCTGGCACATTGTAAACCTTAGCTTTTATCTTGACATCTTGCTTAGAGATAGTAGCGGTGTCATCACTGATGTATGTGATTGTGCTCAGATTTTAATGACTCATTCTAATTAGTTTTTACCAATGATGATATAAGCTTATTTCTTGAATTAAATACATTTCATGACATTTGCACCCCTGAAATAGTTCCTGATGAAGCGGATTTTACCTTTGCTAAACAAATTTAAAATTACTAGTAGTTTGCGTCACCTCGGCTTTAAAATAATTTTCTTAAAAGTACATCACAAAGCATTTGTTCTGCCTTGTCCTGTGTTTTCGCAATCATTATCAAATGGGCTAATTCCTTATGACTGGCATTTAGTCAGGGTAATGTCTATATTCAAGTCAGGTGAACATTCCTCCCCACTTAACTATCGAGCCATTTCACTAACAAGCACCTTTTGCAAACTTCTCAAGAATGTCGGTCACAGCCAAGTAATTAACTACGTCGAAGATCATAACATTATTTTCATAAATCAGCACAGCTTTTGTAAGGGTTTTTTATGTGGCACTCAACCTCAACCTGCTGGCCTTTTTAACCACTTACATTTGTTGCTTGAGGTGGGCTCCCAGGCTGACGCAGTATTTCCAGATTTTTCTAAAGCTCTTGATCGGGTTCCTCACCATCGACTTTACTAACACAGCTTATCATTCATCCTAATGTGCTCACCTAGATTAAAGACTTTCTCTCTTCCAGAACTTTGTTCACCTCTTAATAATTCTAACTCTCATTCTGCTTATATGACATGTGGTGTATCCCAAGGAAGTGTGCTCAGTCCTCTGCTTTTTCTAATCTGCATTAATGATGTGCCTGCCTGTGTAAAATGTAGTGTTCGACACTTCGCTGCTGACTGTGTGATTTACTGTAACATTAGCAATCACACTGGCCTGCAATCCCTACAAACTGACCTTAAACAGTTCTGATTGGAAACAAAACATGTGTCTTTCACTCGTCATGCAGCTCGCATTCCAACCACTTACATCCTCAATAGCAATACTGCAGAACTAACAACATGCACTAGGCTCTCGATAATTCAAACTCGTGCGGACCCCCCAATTTTGTTTGAATTACCAGAAGTTCAAAAAGCACGTGTTTACAGCTTGAGAACAGTCAGTCGACAGGCATTTGTGAACAAGTAAATACAAGTGCGCCAAGCGTTGGGGGGGGGGGGGGGGCGGAGCCACTTCAGTGAGAGTTCATTGCATCACTACAAAGTGGTGTTGAGATGCAAAAAAAAGAGCATGTTGGATTGCCACTGTGGTGCGTCCATGGAATTGTCATTCAGATATAACGGGGGGAAAAACGGTGCAAAATTATGACAGGACACAAGACGAAGAAGGCACGACAACAGTGCTGGCTTACAACTGATCCTATTTTTCGACATGTGGGCACATATATACCATGACAGTCAAAAAATAGAAAATTTTAAAAATAAAGTAACAAGGTTGGTGCCCCTATCTCTCGTCAACATGCATCACCGCTGAGCACCACAAGCACGTGCTGTACATATCACCGACGGTTTAAAAAATCTTATATTTTTTTTTGTGAAAGGGTCACAGATGGCATGCTGACACAGTTAGTTTCTATACATTCTGTTTCTGCAGCTTCAGTTATTTCTCTGGTTGTATGATCTTTGTTTTTTGCTATAACTTTGTTTCTGAAAAGATTGGTTTGCAGCCACAATCCCTGCAGTGGAGGCCTAGATGGCCACTAATCGCACTGTTTACGTTGTAGTTATGCTCTCTTAGTCATTCAGTAAGGCATCTTCCTGTTTGCCCTATATATTTTCCTAAACAGGACAGTGGGATCGAATAGACGACCAAACCAAACCAAAGTGAATAGACATTACAAAGTAAACGAAACAGGAAGGCAGCAGCCTCAGTTGTGTTCCATAAAGCACGTAGACCTATATGTAAACTGTATTGAAGGCTTCATCTATTCAATCCCACTGTTGTGTGGAGGAAAATATATAGGGCAGAGAGGAAGATGCCTTAACGAGCGACTAAAAAAGTGACATAAGTGACAAGGGCGTAAGATGCAAATCATAACATGTATGCCATGTACGGTTTGATTCACATGCCACAGTCTTGGGACGCTTGCAGTCGTTTCGTTAAATGGATATGTACCAAAATTATTATGGGGTGGAATGACTCTATGACGAACAATAATTACAGGGGGAACGTGAATGCCTTCATTTGCCTCGAAAACAAAGAATGCGGTCTATGCAGCTCCTTGTTGACTGCTTTGCATTACATTGGTTCCCACAATGTGTGGAATCTGCCAAATTTTTGTGTGAAGTTCTACACTTTAGCCGCAGATTGAGGTTCCATGTATTATCTTCCATTTTTGCACTATGTAATGGCAGCGTAATGTACTCATAGAACTGCTAAATGAGCTCGCGCTATTTTGCTGTTGTACTTGCCTGGTGTGATTGTACTAACACAATATCTTTTTCTCTTTTCTTTTTCAGTGAACAAATCTGCGCAATACTGTTGCATTGTGGAAATCATACAGGTACCATGGGTGTTAAGAAGTTTTGATATTCCTTCTATGTAATATAAATTCGAGATTTAAAGATAATTAAATGAAATAAAGCTTCTCTGACAATTTTTATTTACACAATATGTTGAATGCCTTTGATGTATTTTGTTTTATAATTCTAGGACAATAAAGTTTGATTTCAGTGAAGATAAAACTTGACCTTGTCGGTTTTTAAGCATGCGAATTCACTTCATATATTCTTTGCGTTTGTTTTTTACATATACAGGGCTGGTCAAAAGTTCCCAGGCCATGCTGCCATAGGATTACGTGGGATAGCGACCTGCGAAATTTTGACTACCCCCGTATCTGCCGAAGATACATCTGATTTTTACGTATGCCTAATGTTGAACTTACAGAAAACACATTAGCTTTTTACGTCCATTTAGTATCGGCAATACGAATAATGTGTGAGAAATCGTCCACGTAACAGAAAACACATTAATTTTTTACGTCCATTTAGTAATGGCATTACGAATAATGTGTGAGAAATGGTCCACGTAACGGCTCTCGTTTTGTAGCATCTGTTGCTTCATTTCTTCATTGCGGAGCGCTTCATAATAGCATGAATGGGCTTTACGTGCCATGGATTCTACGTCATCTCTGGTCTACCGTTTACCTTATGCGGAAGAGTGGTCGGCAGCATTTTACCTACAGGTTTTTCCGTATTCAAGGGCCTTTTTTTTTAAGAGTGTACTCACGAAACAGGAACCTAGAAGTCAAAGCCTACGTTTATGTACTATGTTTATTTACTGCATTGCCAATGTTTATGCAGTAGTGCTTATAATGCGGTGTACTTCTTGTGTTATTCTTGTATTCCTGTTAAATGATGCGGTGTATTGCTAGTGTAATTCTTGTGTATTTTTTGTGTATTTCTCGTGTGTCTTGTAAATCTTGTATTCCTGTAATATCATGTGGTGTATTTATAGTTTAATTCCGGTGTATTTATTGTTTTTCCCGTTTTTTTACTGCCTGAAAAATGGGCAATGACGCCTGTCAAGCCTGGCTGGCTTTTAGTTAATTTTCCACGACATCATTTGTATGTTGAAATAAATGTGATTTGATATGGTTTAAAAAAAAAAATCTAATCGACCACCTCTAGCGTGCTGACACTCTCAATGCCCAACCTTTAATAACGCCAAACCTGCGCGGAAAGCGCAGCACAGTCGCAGCGAAAGCTCGAGGAGCGGCATTTCTACAGCCCGTTATAAACTCTCTTGTGGCTACTAACAAAAGTACGCTAGCAACGTGCCAACTACGCCACAAATCATAATTTTTATGAAGTTGGGAAGCACCCACCACGACATTACTCGTCATTCTGCGGAGAAGCGAGGTACCATCTGTAAGGCGTTATGAGCAGTTTGTTGATGCGACGGCTGATGACGATAAAGAATTATGACTGAGGCTTTTCTAAGGGGTTGGAAGCTTTAACGGACCCACTAGAAGGGTACGCATTTGGGCTGGTTGGTTCATGATTACGGGTGAAAAACAGCGCTAAAAGGACGGGACAAGAAAGGACACGAGACCACGGCGCTGACTAACAACCAAATGTGTTTTATTCCTTCAGTCAGCATAAATATACTTCACCACTAACGTAATGAAATTACAGAAAACTCAGCCTGCGCAGAGGCAGTGAGGCGATCAACGAGACATGAATTCTATCTCCTTCGGAAGGAGGGAAATCGAGGGGAGGCTTACACATGCCTCGCCGCTATTGTAGATGTGATAAGCTTCTGAAATGAGGCGCGCGCGCTCGTCATGGTATTTTGACAAGAAAGTGGTATCGTTAAAAGATGAATGGCAACCGCAACTGTTACAGTGAAGAGATAACTGACTATCTGTAGCTTGTTTCTGAACCTTGTTCGAATGCTCGCGCATGCGGTCATTAGCGCACCGCCCCGTTTGCCCGACATAGTAACGCCCGCAAGAAAGTGGAATCTTGTATACAACTTCTTGACAACATTCAACAAACTTCTGCCTGTGCTTCTTAGTGCATCTTCTTTTCTTCTCTTCTTCTCGGTTGACTTGCTGGCACAGGCTACCAAGCTTATTTTGGGCAGAAAACAACAGCCTAACGCCTGCCCTGCTGACAACTTTCTTGAGATTGTGCGCTACTTTGTGCACGTACGGGATAACCGCAACAGTTTGCTTCGAGTTTGTCTCGGATTGCACAGCAGCTGAGCGCTTGTTTTTAAAGCCTGCTACGAGGCTTTCGGCAATGTTAGTCAGACCCACTAGTTAATGTTAGTGAAGCCCGGTCGTAATGTCCTTCTCCCACCACGCTTTATAACATGAGCTAACGTGAGAAAGAGATAGAGAGAGAGAGAATTAACTTTATGAGACCCAGAGGAAATGGACCATGGGATCCTTATGGGCTTCATTGGCAACCAATAGAAGTGCACTTGCGAGGAACCCACTACGCTATAAATCATAATTTTTATGAAGTAGGGAAGCAGCGACTATGCAATCTTTCTTCATTCTACGGACAATCCTGGTACCTGCTAAACACATGTAGGGCATTATGTGCACCTTGTTGATGCTGTGGCTGATGACGATGAAGAATTATGGCAGAGCCTTTTGTAATGGGTTCGAAGCATTCGACAACCCACTCGTTGCGCAATTCGCATTGTGTGACGCCCGGTTACATAATTTGCGTTGTGTGACGCTTGGTCGTTATTTTACTCTTGTACCACGCTATATTACATATGTTAATGTGCTTATTTCCCGACATGAAGCCTGTATAGGGTCTTTTTGCAACGCAGTTTCAAGCACCGGCACGGCTCAGACGTAGAACACTGGGTTCCCACGCAGAGCGCCCAGGTTCGAACCTCGTTCCATCCTGGAAAATTTTTCGTATTTGGGTTTTTTTTCTTATTTCGAGCGATAGTGCTTACGGACACCGGCGGCGGCGGCGGACAACAACGGCGCCAAAACGGCCCTTGTTGTGATCTCATAACAGGAATAACACGTTTCGAGCTAGTTGGTTGTTCATACCGAGGCGAAAACAGCGCGTAGAGACGGGTACGAACAGACGCAAGTGTCTGTGCTTTTTCTTGTGTTTGTTCGTACTCGTCTCTACGCGCTGTTTTCGCCTCGCTTCGATCTCATAACAGCTTTCGCTGTAAAACACTATACGAATGTTTCGTAGTGGGGAGGGTCTCCTTAACGGATGTAATATTGCGTGGATGAAGCGTAGAATCACGCCAGGTGTCAAAACATGTGAATTGCGCAACGAGTAGGCGTTTTAAAGGCCAATCATTACAAAGCGATCGAACATATGTAATCAGCATAATCCGCGAAAACATAAACAAAGTGAGAAGCTACGTAGGTTTGCGTGTTGCCTTACGGACGCGTCGTGGGCCCTTCGATGATTCGTAAATGGAAGAATTACGGCGTAGTGGGCATTGCACAACTGTATTTGCACTAGGCATTCTAGGATAGATTGAAACGTGCAATGATACGCGCACAGACATTCGTTTCCTTGCAGCACGGTTGACGCATGCACTGAGAAACGAAGGTAGTCTAGCAGTTGAGAAGGCGATGCGCACGGGGCCTGGTGGTGACGCTATCGCGCTCTACTCTTGAAGGCTAAGCTCAAGCGTCCTCTGAGTTTTGCACGAAGAGCATCACTCCCGATCACAGGCTGTCGTTGAAGGAAGCGCAGCTGGGTATCGAACTCGCAACTTCTCATTTTTCCGCCGTCAAACACAAAACGAAAAAGAAGTTATGTGCCCGGTTCGCAACCCTATCCACCGGCGGCGGATGTACGAAAGAAGGTCGGCAGTCGCCTACTACGCCAACGTTTGCACAGCTGAAGAGGGCACTCACGTGACCATTACAATCAGCTCTGTCATTCTAGGATAGACAGACGCGCAACTGGCGCAGATAACTTGGTTAACAAATCAGTTTTTGGTGGTATTGCGCAATAAAACGACAAACGACATGGAAATGTTCTGTCGCTAATACGCATCACCTGTAGCTTGCCGAAAAGAACTGAGCTGTGTATGACAAAGCTACCATCGTGAACGGTTTTTGCTTCTTTTTAGCCCCACATCCATTTGTGTTTCACATCGACGCAGCTTACTCCGTTATCTCAGGCTAAGGTCAGGGATAACATGGCATACGGCCACGCTAATCTCCATAGGTAGCCGTCGTATTCGGTATTTCGCTTAGCTTATGTCGCGTTTAGCTTCTGTTTCAATGTGGATCCAAAATGACTCTGGCAATGTGGACATTTTTTTAAACATTACACACCACCTGCCGGATCAGTATGCCTGCTTATTTTTGTACCTCGACACCTGGCGTTCCATGAGTGGCTTGTACCGCTAGATTTACAAGGTGAATAAACTAGATGCGGCTGCCAGCGAACGAAGCAGTTTCGTAGTGCCAACATAAGTCTGCGGTTTTGTTTGGAGCTCTGTCACGGTAAGGTACCCACTTCTAAGATCTCGTACGAACTGTACCGGAGTGATAGGTTAGGTTTACACGAAGACTTGAAATGAGCGCTGTGTCCCAGCATGGTTTTCTTTGTGAATGTAACCATCCATTAAGAAGCAAAACGTGCTCGATGAAATATGCGTTTTTAACGGTGACGTTAGGGTGAGTCCTGATCAGAATGAACGAGAGCTCCTGTTCAGCATTAATGATTTTGAGGAAATTTATTTTCGGCGTAGGATTTCAGTACATTGATTCCGAAGTTTGTGTTGTGGGAAAAAATATGTTCCTAAAAATACTTATATATACAAATTTCGGCCGCCGCAAATATTTCTCCGTCAATTTTGCAATTGCTGAATGAGCGCTTTTTGTGAAAAAAATTGTACAATATCGTCCACAAGAAAGAGGAAGTTAATTTCAACCTTAAACGTATTTAATTAACCTTGATATGGAAGGTATTTTAAGGAAATAAATCACAAACATGATGAAGTGCCCAGAACGCCTGTAATTCACGAATTTATCGCTGTAGGCAAGTTCGATTGTTTTTCTTTGGTTGGGGTTTAACGTCCCAAAAGCACGATAATATTATGAGAGACGCCGTAGTGGAGGGCTCCGGAAATTTCCACCAACGAGGATTCTTTAACGTACACCTAAGTCTATGTGCGCGGGCCTCAACCATTTCCGACTCCATCGAAAATGCGGTCGCGCTAGGCCGGGAGTCGATTCCGTGTCCCTCAGGTTAGCAGTCGAGCACCATGACCACATAGGTCGGCTAACTCACTCATGAGACGACTCACTCAGACTCAGATAGAACCTAGAGTCTGAGTCAGAATGAGTACGGGTAATATTTTGGTGAGTTTGAGTCCGAGTGAGTTCCGTTGAGACAAATTTTAGTGAGTCTGAGTCCGAGTGAGTTCGGTTGAGGAAAATGTTGGTGAGTCTGAGTCCGAGTGAGCCCTAAGCACAATATATAATTCTTGAGTGAGTCTGGGGAGCTCCACGTTTTTTTGCCGTCCTATCAACTTCAGCACTACTATCAGCCTTAGGACGGCTCACGTTGCTACTCACTTTTACTCACAGACACCTCGATGCATTACCATTCATACGCCAGCTCAATATTTATTGATCAGTGGCATGCATTGAACGCCCTCCTCTCCCCCCCCCCCCCTTCCAGCAAAATTTTCAGAGGAAGTTCTTTATAAATTTATCTCGTGTGAGTCATATCCTTCAATAAAAATGTCCTAACTGGATGCAGTCACTGATAACTCATACGCGAAGGTACGAGATCAAAATGCGTATTGTAGAGCCACAATTATGCGAGATGTTGGGGTTTAAGTGCGTCGACATCCTGATAAAAAAAAGCTAATTATACGCTAACAGACTCATGAGTCGACTCACTCAGATTCACTCGGACTCAGATCGAGCCGTAAGTCTGAGTTTGAGTGAGTCCGAGTGAGTATTATTTAGGTGAGTCTGAGTCCGAGTGAGTCCGGTTGAGGAGAATTTTGGCGAGTCTGAGTCCGAGTGAGCCCTAAGGGCAATATATATTCCATAAGTGAGTTTGAGTGAGCTCCACATTTTTTGCCGACCTATGGTCACAAGACCACCGTGGCGGGTAAAGAAGTTCAATTGACGATAATCAAACGCGGTGGATATTCTGTTTGGTATTTTGTCTTCCCTGTACTGAGATAGCTTTCTGAGCTTCTGCCACTCTCTGCTCTACTTTACAAATGTGCTGAAATTTATGTGGTTAACAAGAACTACTGAACTTTGAAAATCCTACCATTAAGCAAGGACACTTTGAATTTTTCTTCCCGAAAATCTCTGAAGTTAAACTCAGAAATGTTGTCAACCAGTCTGCGCAAAAAAAAAAGGCCGCAATATTTCAGTTCCTAACAAGTTAAAATGTGTCAAATGTGTCCAACTCAGCCTAGACTCAGTCCGCACCGTTGATTTTGTGCTGCTGATGGGAGTCGGATGAAACGTGCAGTTGCTGCCTGGAAGAAGACAAGACCACTTGCGGAAACGTTGGCTCTATAGCGACACCCCCTGTTCCAGAAATCTTCATCTCTTTGAACCCTCACCTGCCATTTGTAAACCGGAAATAGGTTGTCTACAAAACAATTGTACCCGAGAAACTCACAGATAACATATGCCCCTCCAAGCTATGCGGGACAGCAAGTTTTCTTTTGCGATCCGCCGTTTAGTAAAGTTGAGGAGACGATTCACGACGGTGCTTGACAGCTTCGCCCCTTACAAAAGACGACCACAGTGAAAGGAACGACAAGGCGAGTGGTAAACCACCCGTGTTCAACGAAACGTGAGCGAACGTTTCCATTTGGAAGAAGACGGCCCTTCGCAATCCCATATGTGGGCCACTTCTGGAAGGGATTGTGCCTCAGGACTCGAGAAACATTTATTTCGATATCTAGAATGACTAACATCTGTACGCCGATTCTGAAATATAGAGTTTTTGTTGCACGGTCATATTCCAACGCATGGTGAGTGCATGGGTGCCTCACGAAAAATGTGGGACGAAGGCAGTCATGCGGGGGCAGCGGGCCGCTAGTGAAAGGAGTGCGGGCTGCGTGTTTGGGACCCCTGCTCTGCAAGCTCAAAATGTCCAGAAAATTGCGATGGGGCAAACCTGAATTTTTTTATCACCAGATCGGGTCGTAAAATGGCCACAAGTGGCAACCCTAAATTAGATAAGGAATGAAACATTGTGAAAAAAGATGGTTGATCCCTCTGTCATAGGGATCGGTATAACATGAAAGTGAAACGTGTCGTCACAGAAGTAGTTGATTGTTTATAGTGCAAGGGTATGTGAGAGCATGTACAATGTCTATTGTTGTTTGGCAGGTATAGAGCACCGCTTCATGTGAACGTACTCAGATTGACGCCTATGGCACGTCTCCATACCGACGACTAACGGCCATGATCATGATTTAACCCTTGCGGTAGCTGAAGTTCTTAACACATACGGTGTCCACGTATGTGTTAGAAGAAACCTGAAGGGTGCGAAAAAAGGCACGAGCTGCCTTATGTAGTCTGCGTGGTTGGCGTTGTCTATGAGCTTCTGCTTTCGTGCGGAAAGTCTTATGTCGAGCAAACCGGACGGTGCATCAACGTTCGTGCAAGGGAATATGAACTTCTTTAGTCAATAAAGAGAATGCGCATTTACATGCGCACGTCCGGCATTGTGTGTGTGCTCCGTATTTCCGAGGCATCAAAATTTTGGGCAAATTTCATGATAGCACTGCTCGGTATCTGATGGAAGCCTTTTATATCTCGACAAGAGGGGAAGCCTGTGTTCGTCAAACTTCAATTTCTTTGTTGGAAAGTGAAATAAGGTTCTTGCGTGACCTGCTGCAATCTGCAGAGCATGACAGTGTGTTTACCGTTGTTACCACGTGAGTAAATGAGCATATATATATTGACTGCGACAACGAAAAATAAAGTTAGTTGAAAGTTTGCGCTCGTCCGTGTCTTCTGCGTCCTTGTCTATAGTTTGCGCGCATTAATTTTTTCGTTGCAAGTGTACCGTTTCGTTCGCCAGTACATCCGGTTGTGCCCTACGTGCCAACGACGCAAGGCGCCACCTCAACATATCGCCGGCACGCTACAGCCGCTACCGTGTCCAGCCCGACCTTTTGAGCGCGTGGGAATTGACTTATACGGTCCCCTTCGTCACACCCCGAGCGGCAACTGCTAGCCATCGATCACTTGACGCGGTATGCTGAAACAACAGCGCTAATTTCTGCTACCGCAAAAGACGTCGCTGGCTTCATATTCCGGAACCTTGTCTTAAGGCATGGAGCGTCTCGCGAAATACTCGGCGACCGCGGCCGTGTTTTTCTGTCCGATGCTATTACAGCCTTGCTGAAGGAGTGTCGCATCATACACCGCACTACCACGACATATCATCCCCAAACTAATAGGATGACGGAGCGTTTCAAGCGCACACTTGGCGATATGTTGTCCATGTACGCTTCATCGGACCACACCAATTGGGACAGCATACTACCTTTCGTCACGTATGCATACAACACGGCAACACAAAGCACCACCGGATCTTCACCTTTCTTTCTTATTTATGGACATGAACCTTCTTCCACAATGGATACAATTCTTCCGTACCGGCCTGACTCCTCCGAGTTCACAACCGTTTCAAGAGCAGCCGCATATGCCGAAGAATGTCGCCAGCTTGCTCGTTCATTCACGTCGCACGACCAAAGTCGTCAAAAACATCGCCACGATCAATCGACTACTGCGACATACTTTGATCCCGGCGCACTGGTATGGTTGTGGGTTCCATCTACTCCTGCGGGACTCTCCCACAAGCTATCGTCAAAATTTTGCGGCCCTTATCGCGTACTGCAACAAACGTCTGCAGTCAATTATCTCGTGGAGCCGCTCGACGTGTCTTCAGACAAGCGTCGCCGCGGAGAAGAAATCGTGCAGGTTTCCAGGCTCAAGAAGTACTACGATCCCCTTGTGTGCGCTAGCCCTTAGGTCGCCAGGATGGCTGCCTTATTGCCCGGGAGTGATTGTAATTTAGGTAGTGGACATGCGGCTTAGGTAGTGGACATGTGGTTTGACCAAGAGAGAAGATAAGGACGACGACGAGCGATCGCTACCCGGGCTGCTAGTTAGCCCTTGTCGTTGTAAAGACCGGTGTCCAGTTGTCGCGACTCCTGCCTTTAATACACCCTCATTTGACAAGTATGAACCAACTCGCCCAGGAGCAAGTTTTACTGAACGTCTAAAAACTACATTAGAAAAACACCCTGTGCGGCGTAATGTGAGTGAAATGGAAATTGTGGTTGTGGTGCTGGCTTTCTAGTTTGATAACAAAGCAATAAACACTACATATGTGCTCCTGCGATACAGGCGTCATGTCAGGTTGACGTCTGCTGTTCCAGTGTTGCCTCGGCTTTCATAGCAGTCTAATAAACATTACAATTTTATTCCTATGATTCAGCAAGCTACATTCATGAGTTGCTCGACCCCGGAATATTACGCTAAGGAAAGTTACTTATGATATTCAGATCATCGCACCGTAAAATGCAGTTCGTTTCGATAATATTGACGTATGTGCTCTAACGTAAGTGCTGGTAATACGTCAGACCATAAGTTACCCTTTAAACGCCACCGTTGTCGACGTGGCTGGTAAGCCCGCGATGTCCATACAACTACTACACTTACAAAAACACGTCGATCCACCTCGCAACGCTTTGCAAGCCAGGAAATGCAGCATAGAACTACTCGCCGACCGCTCAGCATGAAACCTATTCCCACAAGGCGTGGGATCTGCCGAGTTTCTCTCATCCAGTTTTCTTCTTTTTTTCTTCTCAAGGCGTAATCGTCTGCAGCGTCCTCTGAGCGTCCATGTTCTCTTGCCCCCACTTGATCCGTTGCATCTAGAGCGTTCTGAAATCCAGCAGTTGCGCACTGCGGTAAGAATCTGCAGAACGCCTTGTCACGATCTCAGCTGCACCAACTACTATAAAGGTGGGCCTCTTTAAACAGCAACAAAAAGACTGCAGGAGGCAAAAGATGTCTTATTTCGCGCAAATGTTCAGCGTTAGCTGCGATTAAAAGCAGCGATAACTGCGGGCACCACATCGTGCCACAGAAACGACATTGCATCAATGGTGTCCTTTACAGAAATACTACATGATTTGTTTGTATTGCAGTCTTGGTATGCTTCCCACTGACTTGCGATTTCCTTCGAAAATTATGCGCCGGATTAGCTCATCAACTCATACAATCCCAACTCGCTAGCCGGGGCGGGTGAATGCATACGCGGCCAGTGCACTTTGCTTTGCAGTTTGCAGAAAGTCTCTATCGGGTGCAAAGTATGAAGAGGCCAGCTGGCTGACGGCTTTGTATGCGTTGACTTCCTCCACGTGCATAGCGTCGAAGGTTATCGCGGTGTTTTGTCGAGACGTAAAAACCGAAATACCAAAACAAGTTCGGCAATCTTCGCACCGTTGGTTACGCCTACATGTTTCCGTACATCGAGTAACGCATGTTCATATTTGCACGTATTTGCGTGAGAACCACGCTAATTACTTTATTAGTAAGTGCACCTTTACAGCACTTTGCACGCTTCATACAGTTGAACACGTTAGGTCCCTCAAGCCTTTTTTTTTGCTACTCTTGTTACTTAGCACATTATTTCAATGCACCTTTGACTGTTATGTGGTACTAACTTGTAGTAATACTACGGCTGCTGCAATGGCTGGTAAGGCTTTACGCTACTCTGCGGTGTTATTAAATGCTAAGCATTTCTTAGCGAACCTCAGTTACTTTCTATCTATCTATCTATCTCGCCGCCTACGTCTGGGCGCTCTCCTGGTCGTCTCCATAATTTGTAATATACCAAGATTGGCATAGCAGGGATCAGTGTGTGACGAACACGATTCACTGGTCATGACATGAATAATGCAAAATACCTGTCGCGTGAATCATGAAACCCTTTCTCTCAGTCACGTGTGGCACATACCCGCATACCAGAGTTCATGTTATGCGGGTATGTGCCACAGGTGATACAGAGTCTCAACCAAGACAGTAACCGCGAACACACACATTGACACGCATGGAAAGTGATAATGATAATTTTGGGGGTTTTATGTCTCAAAACCACGACATGATTATGAGAGACGCCGTAGCGAAAGGCTCCGGAAATTTTGACCATCTGGTATTCTTTAACGTGTACCGACATTGCACAGTACACGAGAATCTAGCATTTTGCCTGCATCGAAATTCGACCGTCGCGGCCGGGATCGAACCCGCGACCTTCGAGTCAGCAGACGAGTACCGTAACCGCTACACCACCGCGGCGGATACAAGGAAAGTCAGCAAACTGAAGACAGAACACCTAAGACGCTCAACTACTATCCAGTCGTCCACGCGGTCCGCAAAGTGGACCACGTGGATTACGCAAAAGCCTGGGTCAATGCTTCCTACAATAAATCAGCCGATAGTACCTAGCCTCTCATCATTACCAGTGACTTCAACATTGATTTATAAAGACCCAACAACCGCTGGTCCTTATACTGCATGAAAGACGGCTTGGATGTGGACAGGGCATCAATAGACCTCACTGCCACGTCCAGGACAGGAGGCGTCATAGATCATTCCATCGTAAGAGACATCCAGGATTTCCACCAGGTGTACTATACCTCCCACTTCACTACACTTAAACCCTTCGCAACCACGACCACGAACGGATCCGATTAACAAGTCCGGTCCAGCTGCTGGTCTTCACTGATCACGGTGATGATTACCTTGTTCAAGAACTGTCAAGAACCCCTTCCACACATGCACACGGTTTCGTGAAACGTGCGTTCGTTCTCCGTCATAACAGACAAGTGCAAACATAACAGCTCTAACAACTGCAACTGTGACTGTAGCGTGCGAGGGCGGTCCGATAAGTACTTAGCCTCACCGCGAGAGCGCGACGCTATCGCATGAGACATATACCGAGGTTGAGTACGCTCTCTTAGAGGGACACATGCAAAGGTCCAGTCGAATCGGGCTCGCGGTTTAGTTTTGCCGCTTGAGGAAGCAGGTGATTATCGTGTGTCCGTTAAAAATTAAAAAAGAGCAATATCGGTCAGTGATTTGATTCTTGTTTTTCGAAGGGAAATCGAGCAGCGAAATCAAAGAGCGACTGGATGCCGTCTACGGTGAGTCTTCTCATTCGATGGCAACCGTCAAAAATTGGTTCAACGAGTTTTAATGTGTTCGCACGTCGGTTTTTGATGAGCCTCGCCCAGGGGCCCCGTAACGGCTACCACGGCCGATAACGTGGCAAAAATCCACGACCTCGTATTGGCAGACCGCCGATTGAAGGTGCGCGAGATAGCTGAGACAGTAGGCATCTGAAAAGACCGCGTAGATCATATCCTGCATGAAATTTTGGGCATGAGAAAGCGGTCGGCACGATGGCTGCCGCGTTTGCTCACTCCGGACAACAAGCGCGTCCGTGAGACCACTTCACAGCAGTGTTTGAAGCTGTTTAAGCGTAATCCGAAGGAGTTCCTGCGTCGTTTTGTGACCGTCTACAAAACATGGCTCTACTGGTACACACCAGAGACCAAAGAACAGTCGAAACAGTGGACTGCACCCAGAGAACCTGCTCCGAAGAAGGTGAAGGCTGTCGCATCGGCCGGAAAGGTGATGGCCGCCATTTTCTGGGATTCTCAAGGTGTGATCTTCGTCGACTACCTTGAGAAGGGCAAAACGGTGACAGGACCCTACCACGCCGAATTACTGGGCCGATTCGACGCCGAATTCGAAAAAAACGGCCACATTTGGTGAAAAAAAAAGGTGCTCTTCCACCATGACAACGCGACAGCTCACACCTGCGCCGTCGCCGCGGCCAAGTTGGTCGAACTGGGCTACGAAGTGGTGCCCCATCCATCGTATTCCCCAGATTAGGCCCCGAGTGATCTCTTCTTGTTTCCCAACTTGAAAAAGTCACTCGCCGGACAAAAATTTGAGTCGAATGAAGAAGTTATCGCCGCCACAGAAGCCTGCTTTGCAGCTCAGGAGAAAACGTATTTTTTTGACGGGATCAAGAAGTTGGAGGATCGCTGGGTCAAGTGTATAGAGTTAAAAGCGGACTATGTTGAGAATTAAATCGACACCATTCCAAAATTTTTGTTTTTCTTTTGAAGGCTAAGTACTTATCGGACCGCCCTCGTATATGCAGTGCGCCTGCGCGTGCCACTCGGCTGTGCATATATCTAGGGAAACTTTCCCGGATGAAGCTTAGTTGCGAGTAACGCCTGTCCTATGCATCTGTGTTCCTTCTTTGTCCTGTTCGGATCCGCGCTATCCAGTATTAGAGAATATAAGCCCTACACATCAGCTTAGCGCGTCTGGTGTTGGTAACACCCATGTTGCTGTTGCATCGATACGCAACTGTAAACAACTGGTTACATAATACATTTGCGACTCTTAAACATATGAGTGTGCGTGTACCACTTCCACATTTCTCTAGCGTCATTCCGTAACGTTTCGCTCAATGTAAAAAATTAAGCCACAGTCACCATCCCGCGCATGCTTCGCATAACAACAATTCCCATGGTTCGTGGGATGTGCCGAATTTTTTATCCTACACATCTAACAATTTTCATATTTTTACGACTGCTTGTAATTTGGTATCATCGGTGACCTCTCGCAATTCTTCCCTAAGTGTACAACCTATGTCTAAGACCACAAGTGTGACTTGACGAGAAAGAACGCCTTCATAAATTCTATCAATTTTTTTCACTAGTCAAGAATAGGCTTGCAGCAAAATGAGTTTTCGACTACGAATAGATCAAGTGATAGCAGCCAGCCCGCGTTTTCGAACATCAGGAGCCATAAATTTCGAAAATATAAGGAAGTTTCACTTTCAGCAAGCGCTTGCGAAAAATAGTTCTTTGCTAAGTGACTTTTCCTCGTTTAGCGCATTTTGCGCATATTTCGGAACCTATACGGGAAACGCGACGCGGACCAGCAAATTCTTTCATCGAGTACACTAAACGTCAATAGAGTGAACTAAGACAAGAGAGAATGTGCGGCAGTAATGGTGGACTATTTCTTGATTGTTTCCTTTGTCTTTTTTCATCCTCGTCCTTGGTGAAACATTCGTTGCTCCTCAACTGCAAAAAGTCGACAACGAAATCGGTAGCTCGTTAGAATCGAAATACAGTCGCACAGCCACTGTGAGGACGTTCCGCGCCTGTATAGATCTGCAATGAGGTATAACTTTGAACTAGAGATTATGTATTTATATGTTCATTTGTGTATTTAGTCAAGTAGCTCACATGTTCCTATTCGAACAATATCTGAAGGGGGGTGTACAAAATATTAAAGACAAACAACACGG
Source organism: Rhipicephalus sanguineus (assembly GCF_013339695.2). NCBI lineage: Eukaryota > Metazoa > Arthropoda > Arachnida > Ixodida > Ixodidae > Rhipicephalus > Rhipicephalus sanguineus. The sequence goes on from NC_051179.1 coordinate 110,909,263, forward strand.
AGCAAATGTTTTCGAGTTCGCAATACATGTAATCAGTACACCATCAACGCAAACAACAAAACTATTGAATGCTATGGAAGACTTGATATGAGACCCATTGTTAATTGGCCTTCTGTGTGCCATAGATGAATGTAACTGGACTGCGCTCGGTATTGCCATGAAGAACAGCGATACAAACGCTATGGAAAGTATTCGCTGCGCTAGCCGCTGGTATCTTTCCAAACCATTCCGCTGAAGAATTTAAACGTGTTCTCCTGACAAACGCGTTTCTATCAAGCAGCAGACGCACTTTATCTATGTCTCACAGCACGACCCCGAATGACATTCGTCGCGAGAGCCGTTCCCGTACATGTATGCGATGCAAGCATATACCGTGTTCTACTATTTACTAGTGAGCAACACCTGATTGACAGCAACATACCTGTGCATGATGTTGAATTCAGGTCCGACGGAACGCATAGAATGGGAAGTGACAGCTACATTCCGGTACCTGATCGCGCTCTTTATCGTCTCTGTAATTCGCCGCGTCAACCAGGGGGATGAAACTTGGCCGTTTTTCTGTCCCGTGACCGCAGCGATCCTAATGTTAGGGTCTGTACTACCTACGAGCATAAGTGGACGTTGTTGTTCCATTTTATATTTATTACCAGGTTACTTATTGACTCCGTAGTTTTTATTACGCAAGTGAACCTAAAATTTGCAGTTCGAAATGGCGAAAAAAAATTGGGGGACCCTTAAGCTTCGCCTTTAAGAGTTGAACGCAATAGCGAAATCCGGCCCCTGGTGCGCACTTGAACCACTAAGTGCATACTCAATAATGTGTATTGTTACACACACACGCACACAGACACACACGCGCGCGCGCGCGAGAATGGTACATACAGGTTTTTGATCTAAAGCAAGAGTCGCATGGCCTCCAAGATATACGCCGCGCGCTTGCCATCTCGGAGGCCATGAAGAGTCTCACAATGCCTCACAGATGGCAGCACATTATATAGTGTTTGCTGTTTGCTTGATCAACGCTAGAGTGACCTAGAATAGGGGGAGTGTCCAAAGCGCCGGCTCCCGCGTGGGCCTTTTGCCGTGAACTCCCGCACCGCGCCGCTGCTGCGCCGGACCCGTGGGCTTTCCACGCTCGGGAAGCGCGCGGAAAGCGAGGGGCGTCTGCTACGCGCTGTAGATTTTTGCGCCGAGTTTCCGCACAGGGCACTTGAAGTCTACTTAACTTTTATAATGTTGTGCGGAATGGACCTTATTCATCTTTAAGCGTTGTGTTAGTGCTGGGCCAACAACAGAATGCAAAAAATCATTTGTCAAGTGGCATCAGCGTGGCCTAGTTCCGGTCACAGAGTTTGAGAACGTTGGTGTGTGTGTGTAAAAGCACGCAAAACGGACACGCACAAGCAAAGCACGACAAAAGCTTATTCGCACGAGTAATCGGGCAACATCATCACGCATGCAAGAATTAGAAGAATAAAAAAAAGTAAATTACACGCGCAGTCAGCTGAAACACTTAAGTGACCGCTTCACACTACGAGCTTTTTACTCATGGTCGCCAGTGGTTTGCTAGCCATCTGCACACCGCATTATTCGACAATTCATTAGCCTCCACTAGAACTTTGTTATGGACAGAGCACACCGGGAAGACGCAAGGAAAACAAAAAAAGAGTAGAGACGGCCATACGACTGCAATGCTGTTGGCTTATTTGTGCTTCTGAGGTAGCGTACAACAAGGCCCACCGTGCGCAAACATTTGAAAGAAAAACAATTCCAGGTAAACTAACCTTATTCCACAAGTTTATGCATAAAAGGCGTAATGTAGAAAATGCTTTACAAATATTCCAGGTATCATGAAATAACGATACAAATACCCCCATTCTTGCCGTACGAGTTAAATAGCTGTGTGAACGAAAATGAGGTAAGAAATTGTCAAATAGAAGTGTAAAATCTCAATCACTTCAGAAAATTGTTCAAATGCAGAGATCCCTTATGTACCTAGCCTGAAGAACTGGAACGTGCTATTATATATATATATATATATATATATATATATATATATATATATATATATATATATATATATATATATATATATAATCGACTAGGTGTTGCGGAGCCAGCTGTGGTCACTCATGCGTCGGTCTTATTGTTTCTATCTACAGGGATCGCTGAACGTCACTATATGTGAATCGTTTGCGCGAGATGCGTGCATTGCTTCAAGCCTCCACCATACGAAATGAAAACAGTTTCAAACAACTCAATCTCAACTTCAGATATGTTCACGGTTCTCGGCGGTTAGCGCTCGCCAAGTTCAGAGACTTTACAAAAAGATGTGGACGAGTGGGCACATAAAATGCAATTGTTTCCGCGGCAATTGTGTGCGCGTCAACAGGGCACCAGACTGCAATTTCCCGCTTTTTTCTGATGACCTTAATATAGCGTACACCACAATTTCGTGCTGAAGCTCCGTAGTACTTAAACAGCGTGTCTGGTCATCTCTTGAATAAATATAAATAGATGAGCAGACGGGTAAAGCAAGCCTCTGTTGTCCCGCAGACGCGTGTAATCAGCTGCTCTGAGCTGAGAATCACGTTTGTTTTCGGGCGATCGCTAGTAACATGAAGTGAGGCATACACGATGTTGCACTGTTATCGTTTCATTTACGTTGATTTGTCTTGTTTTTTTTAAGGCTGAAGCCTTAGATGCTTCATCAAACACGAAAATTGACCGTCGGCGTCCCGCGTCGCCAACACGAGTGATGACAAAATCATCACGCGATGACGTGACCATGACGTCACAGATCGACAAAACTTGTGACGTCACTATGACATTATTCATCGTGACGTCATATAATAACGCCATCACATGACATGGTCGCTTTGCATTGCCTCCGTGATGGGTGGCCGATCACGGAGGCAATGTAAAAGCAGGCGAGGTGCAATGCCTTCGATCCTGTGGGCACTCCGAAACCACGTTATGTGCAGAAAGCTTTCGGAGAGGGGCGAAGGAGGATCAATGCATCGACTGACGAAAGAGATGGCTTTCCTTTTCGAGTCGTCTCAGGCGAATGCATAAGAGACCGTGTCTTTTTTTTTTCATGTAATTTTTTCTCATACATTTTATTTTACCTATGCGGTCAGATCTTCAAAATGTATGGGTAAGTCTTACATGTTGGCATCGATATTGGTGACCACCACGTTTTTTATCACCTGACGTAAATAAATCGTAAGACCACACATCGTTAGAAATATTTCTGGCTAAAGAAAGCGGGTTTGCGCGCTACACACCATATTATTATTGTTAGTCGTTACGCAGTTGGCAAGCATGTAAAGTTAGTGATGCATGACCTATCGGTCGTGTTGGGCATACGTACATTCGTGCCCCTCCGTGCCAATTTTCGTGTATACCAAGTGAACGAGACGCGAGTTACGCGAGTAATTGGTACCGCGGCCACGCCGACTGACACATTCGGCTTCGCATGAAATGGCTTGAAACAGCAGAGCGCGGGAGGCAGCCCCGTAAAACAAATCGAATGTACGAAATAAAAGATAGGATATGAAGGGTGCAAACGCGTTAGCGAGCTAGTTACTACGTGCATATCTGCTACGTTCTCATGGTTATCTCCAGTTTATTCTCTCCTGCAGCAATTTTACGTTCGTCATTCCACACGAAAGTAGGTTAAGCGCCTTCTCTCACGATGAGGTGCGCGCATGATGCATTCCTCAAACAGCCGCTGAAGCGTGGACCAATGCGGTAACAAACCAGCTGAAAGGATATATACAAAATTCTCGTTTCACAACACACAAACGCGTTCTCTGTTGATGAGTCGCTGCAGTATTATGGTTCATTGACGCAGTATTAAATATTGCCCAAATTTCCGCAATTTTAGCTAATAGCGGCCAAAATATCTGGCGCGTAGCAGACGCTCGCCGCTTTGACGCGGCTTCCGGCGCGGAGAAAGCCCACGGGTCCGGCACGGCAGCGCCGCGGCGCGGAAGTTCACCGCAAAAGGCCCTCGCGCCTCCCATGTATTCGCGCGGCGCTTTGGACACTCCCCCTATTCTAGGTCACTCTAATCAACGCCTCCTCTGGAAAGGCGGCATTAGCTTGATATGTTTTCCGCTAGATGTACATAGTTGTCCATTTCCTTTCTCGATTTTTCGCTCACGGATGATTTTTTGCTCACAACCAACGGTCCCGACACCGACGACGGAATTTCTGCGACACGAGCTCTCTAACGAGCGCCACCCGGAGTGGAAAGCGGGAACTGCGTCGTCCTATCTCTCACGGCGAAAAAGGGGCGTCTCTTCTCGTGTGCCCATATATGGTACGGCCTACAGTGTCCCAAAGGCCGCTTTTACCACCGTAAAGTTTGTTCCAGCGAAACCCTTGCAAGCTTCAGCGAAACAGATGCATGAATGGATTCGCGCCGTCGTCACAAATCGTGCTGTGCTGAGTGGTGTCGAAATTTTTCACGCCACACCGGCATAAAATTCTTTCGTATCCCGGTGGACGAAACGTACGATCTGCATGCTGCTGGTTTTGTTTTTCTACGCTTGCACGCCATATCGGGATGCGACTTTTTTATGCGACTAAAGACGTAACATATTCAAGTTGTGTTTTTACTGTATAAATGGTACGTTTAGGCAATAAAACATTCAAGCATACTCTGCTCTTTATTCTTGTTTAATTTATGTGTACACGTAAAAAAAAAACAAAGTGCTACTTAGAATAAGTGCTGCAAAAATAGGCGGATGGGCAAACCTTCATCAATCAGAATGCAACGATTGCCGCTTTGATCATGTGGCGGATTGCGCAACAGGAAGAAGGCCGCGCGCACGCCATTTGAATTCCTTCCACTCCCTCAATTTGGCTTGCTGGTGCATCCCAATTGAATCTGGCGCTAAACCGGCCCCCACCCCCTCGCCACTGGCATCCTCAGTCCTCATCAAGATGGCGTCCCCCCGTGCGTGTCTGCAATGCGCCGCCATGGTTTAGCACCGCCCCCAAACACCAGGCGTTCATCCGGTGCTGCCAGTGAATATCGCGTTCCATGGAAGGTATGGGAAGTTTCACTCCCCTGCGTCTACTATGCCGATTTAACGCCATATCAACGACATCTTTTTGTCATTTTTTTTAGCACAGTGCACGTTTTGACAGCAACGACGCGGCCGCTTTCGCTTTATGGCGAGGTCCAGCTGCATGCACCATACGTATTTAACTTGGCTTTGCGGGAACTAGGTTGCACCGCAATGAGAACGCTGAGAACACTGGAGCGTGATTGAAGCCGACAATATACTTTATGTAAGTACGAAAAAAATGTTTGCTTTTTAAAGGGCCCCTCACCAGGTGACCTAACGAATTTTAGTTACACATTGCAAGTTGTTGCGAGCCCAATAAAGAGCATTATGCCGCAAGAATTTTTCTAATCGGTCGGTTAGAAGCTGAGAAAAACAATAATTTGTAGCGGCGCGAAACCATGATGCGAGGAGGCGAGCTGCAAACCCTCGCCGCTCGCCCCGCGTAGCCTTCGCAAGCCAAATCCCTTCCCTGCCCTCTTCGGCACGCGAGCGGAAGGATCACATAACGCATACGCATGAACACGTCATACGCACAGAATGTCACGAGCGCATGACGCGCCCGAACCAGCCCGAGCCCCCGAGACGCGAGCGCTGTTGTGGCGGCGTTCTTTGCGCTTCATCTCTGCAAGTTATGCCAAATGCGCCCTCGCAGATCACTTGGCTTTCAACCTATTACTGAGCACGAAAGCTGCAACATTTGTACGGACGCGAGACTAGCGGTGTGCCGCATGAACATCTAGTTAGACGCGGGAGGATAAATGAGCCTAATGAGCGCTGGAACGCGGTAGAAAATTAGTTTCGTTGTAAAGGGTGGCGTCTGCGCGATGCGCAAAGCGCGAGAACACGAACGCGTGCGAAACGGAGGTAGATTAGTCTCGAATCTCGCTGCGATTCGCAGTAAAAATTAAAAAAAGAAAACGCACACATTCCGTTTGTGTGTTTTATTATTGCTCTCAAGTTTTATTCATCCATTCAAGCAACAAATTACAAAAACTACACGTCGTGTCAAATAATTATCGCAGTGTCACGTGCTACTGTTGGCGACGTCAGAGCACACTCGTCTACGTAGAGGAGCGACGTCACAGCACTACCATCTACGTAGGGCCATTCTCTCATGCACGTCATCCCCTCATTCTCTGGGCGCGTGGACGCGAGAAGAAGGGCAAGCAGCGTTCAGCTTGAAATTTGACCCATTTACGCGGCGTGTAGCGTTGCAAATTTTGGCAGACGTAATGGTGAACGCCTATACCTGGCGACAACTTTCTGTGGCAGCACAGCGAAGGCTACGCAACCGAACCACGCACTTTTTTACTCCGCTTCTGTATGTAGTCCGCGAACGCTAGCTTTTGTAGAATACGTAGCATAAAAGAAAACATAAACAGAAAAGAAATAGGTATTACGTTCAAGATTGCTTGCGTTGAAAGTAAGAATGATAATCCCGTAAAGGATTAGCGATTTTCGCTCTTTCGAGTTTTCAGGTTTTCTGGTGTCCGTTTCACGTTTTCCGTCCCCACTCAACAACGATGGCGTCGCTCGGCTGCAACCAGAGTTCTTCAATCATACCAGTTGCGAAACTGCGTTCCGAAACCCGGACATGCCATTGGCCAATTCTGCGGGAGTTAGCAGATTGTCGCGCCATCTGGGAGCTACAATACAAAACACATGATTGCCCCTCTTGCGTGCGCTCTTCGCAGGTTGCTCAACGCCGCACGCAACGCTGGCGTTGTCACCGCCATGCCCTTGGCTTGAACGGCGCCGCTGTCAGCTGTTTTCGCTTTGCACAGGTAGTAATAAAAGGCGTGTCAAAGCGTCTAGTTTAATTTGGTCGAAGGAGCTGTTTGCAATTTCGTGCTACGATGCTTCTGATTATTTCACTGCGCCCTAATTATTTTTGTTACTCCTCGTTTGCTCACCTGAAAATGTGTGCTGTGCTCGAGGACAGGCTACTCGCGGGAAATTTGAGATGACAAATCTTTGAAGTGTTCCGCTCTGCGGTTACGTTGTCTCTCACAAACATGATGTGAACGATGGTCGCACAAACTAGACACTGATACGGTGGAGTGAAAACCAAAGCACATCAGTACCGATCAGTACATACCATAAATTGGCCGCTATGTCTTGCGCTCAGCGGTCGCTTCCAGTAACCGCGAAACCAATGGGACACAGGGTGGGATATCATATAGTAATGAAATTACGATGATAAAAAAGCGGAAACATTGAACAATGCTATGTACTTGCAAGTAACGCTCCAAGCGCTGTTTTCTTTTCTGGTGCTATGTTCGTGGAGTCTTTCCTAAGGTACCGGCACATTTTACTTGCAGACGACACGTTTGCTGCTCGGGCAACGTCGTCTGCTGCCGTTGACAGACTTACCCTTACTTTAGATCTGTTGCGATAATTTTGCAACGCGCAGCGTACGAATTGATGTAGTTACTGTGTCGACATTTAAATACCGAATAAAGTGGAAATGGTACTGCCTAAAGCATATCGTCTGCATCGTGTGTTTCGCCGGCGGCACTCGGCAGCTTACCAGACTCCCTGCAGTTTTGCACTTTTGCGCGCTCGTTCAACACGATGAAATATGCCTAGGAAATGCTCGGTACCCGGTTGTCCATCAAGCGGCAACAGCACCCTACGCAGCGGCGGCACAAGCACAAGGTCAGTGCATTTTTTTGAGGTGCCGAAGACGCAGGAGCTACGAGAGAAATGGGAGCAAGTGCTTTTAGGAAGGGGCGAAGCATTCCGTGACCGCAGTCTCATCTGCGAAAAACACTTCGCCCCCGAGGACATCATTAAGTGCTGGACACATAACATTCAGGGGAAAATTGTGGAAATAAGGAGAGAGCGGTGGGACCTGAGGGAGCATGCAGTTCCCATACATTCGCATGAGGCAGAATTGCACACTGACCCAAGCACCGACACAACAGAGGGTGCTTCCACACAAGACTTCAATGGCTGTTGCCCAGTTACTGAAGTTCAAGAATTATTAAGCATTAAGCAGCTCTATGGTTGGACCATTCAAAGCATTAATGAAGATACATTCGCCCTATACAAGCCATCTGTGCTCAATTCGGTCCTCTTCATTGACAAGGCAATTATTGTGGAAAAAAAAGGACGCATCACAATAAATGCTGCTGGAAAGGTAGTGGCGCCTAGGACCTTCCAATGCGCTACGGATGCACAAGATGCAAGCAGTCTGGTGGCACTTGCGGAACGGCTAGAAAAATTGAAGCTCTGCCAAGGATACACAAGCAGAATGGCTAGCAAAGCACAAGTGCACAGTAAGAAATGTGCCATACTTGCACACAATGCAGTATGCATGATGTGCAGGAGAGAGAGAGACAGGGCTGTGTCAGTGAAATTCAATATCTCCCAGAAGACCACACTGAAGAAAGCAAATGTTGCCCTTGGAAAAAAACTGACACGCAGTTATGTGGCAAAAAGAAACATGCAGCACGAGAGGCAAGCACTGAAAAAACAGAACAGGCGATTGAAGAAAGAACTAAACATAAGAAGTGCCGAGGACCTGCCACATGCCCAACGTGCGGCGTTACGAACAGCACTACAATCACTCAGAAGAAAATCCAAAAAAGGGATGCGCTACGAAAAGGAATGGCTAATGAATTGTCTTCTGCTCAGAATTTCAAGCCCGAAAGCCTATCGCTTAATCAACAACATGAAAATGCTTCCCCTCCCATCAATGAACAGGCTGCGTCAAATTCTGAAAGGCATGCCATGCCAATTTGGATTTAACAAGACAGCTCTAGAGAGCATTGCTAGCCACATGAAAAACAAAAAAGGGTTCAACTGCTACGGAACATTAATATTGGATGAAATGAAAGTGCGACAAACAGTTGAATTTGATCAGAGCAATTTGAAACTTGGAGGCTTTGTTGACTATGGCAAAGACAGCACTCAAAAAGACCTTGCAGACCATGCCCTTGTGTTCATGTATGTGCCTTTATTCAGTAACTGGGTACAGCCAATCGCCAGCTTCGCCAGCAAGGGAGCTGCACCAGGTGATGTCCTTGCCAGGCTTGTGCTTGAGGCTGTTCTCGAACTTTTCAAGCAAAATGCAGTAGTGATAGCAGTCGTCAGTGATGGTGCCGGGAGCAACAAGGCCATGTGGGCGCAATTCAGGATATCTGGAAGATGGAAGGTTGCTGTGAACAAAGTGCAACATCCCTGCCTGCCAGGGAAGCATCTGCACTTCTTGTGTGATGCGCCACACATGATAAAGTGCATACGCAACCACTTGCACAAGCACAATGTTGCACAGGTAAGCTCTAAAAAGAGAGAATTTAGACATACCGTGCAATTCATTTGCATGTGTTTTTCTAGGCTGGAAACTGTGAAGTTGCCTACGATCACTACCGGTTGCTGTACAAAGCCGAGGAGAACCAGCAGCTTCGTATTGTGCCAAAGCTGACGCAAGCACACATTGAACCAGACTGCTTGCGCAAGATGAATGTACGCCTTGCTGCACAGGTGAGAAGGCACAATTGAAATGATACAAGCAAGCAATGTCAACAATATTAGTTAACATTATTACTGTTGCGTTTGTTGTGTCAAAAGCACAATATGATTATGAGGAGCGCATAGTGCAACAGTGCTAACTTGTCTTACCGTTGTACCCTTATTTTCAGCTTTTCAGCCGTGGAACAGCCATAGGCTTGGAATTTTACAGGAACCAGGGGCTCCCAGGACTGGAAAACAGCGAAGGCACCGAAGTTTTCACTAAGGAGCTGAACGACTTGTTTGACGTTCTCAATGCAAAGCTGCCGAAAGAAGGAATCAGGCCTGGGTCATCGAAACAAAAGGTGAAATGTGTGCAGTCTGTGCACAGAATGTGTGGCCGCTTAATAAGTCAATACACCAGCGTTTTTTTTCTTTTTGGCCAGACACCATACCTCGTAAAAAATGGCAATGTTTGTTTTTACCAAGTCGGATATGCAGTAAATACAAGAACATCTCAAAGAAGAAATACTGTATACAAAAGAGAATACATACATTTAAAAAAAAGCTCTGATAACTCCAATGTGGTGAAACAGAAATGGTAAAAGTAAGAGAAAATATCGCTGGGAACCTCTAACACAAGTCCCAATACAAAATGGATGCCATAAAGAATCATTCAGAAGTGCACCAAAACTCTATAACGTCGAGGCTTGGCGATATATAGCGCAGAGTCGACACACCCTAATTGGTTACATTAAAAAAAATTTCAACATAGTTTACGCCAGCTTTACTTACTTATAATGCTTTAAAGGGACACTAAAGGAAAATATTAAGTCGACGTTGATTGTTGGAATAGCGTTTCAGAACCCTCGTAGTGCTTGATTTGTGCCAAGGAAATGCTTATTTTGAAAGAAAATCGCGGCTCTAGCGCACTTCAAATCACCCGCCTGAACTCTGACGTAGCAGTTTCCATGCCCAACCTTACCAAGAGGCAGCCATGGGCCACTCCGAAACTGTATAGTTCACTGTAACGGAGCTTAGCTTGGCCAGCAGCAGAAGTAGAGTATCAACAGTGCGAAAATAGCGAGAGCCAAACAGACGCAGCAGTATGCGATACCGAAACTACCACTGAGACAAGCAGCACGGTGAAAACGGAACTTTTGAACCACTCGCGCCGTTCCCCATGGTAACGCCAAGAGGTTTTTTTCCCCATGAATCAAAGAGAAACGAACAAGCAGCATTTTATTACGTCTTGTGATGCACGGAAGGTTCTTTTTTATCGCAACTAGTTTGACTACTAGTGATTAATTGTACTCGGGACTCTTTGACGTCATCGGGATCACTTCGAAAATGTCCCACTCGTGGCGCACATCGTGTCCTACCTTTACCTTAATTTCTCGATTACTAGAGCACTGCTGTTGATACTGTTGACATTTTAGACGTTCTCACCCATTGACCTTTCACTCTGACATGAATTGTTGTTTGCCTTTAGTGTTCCTTTAACCTGTGCAGAAGAATCATTTTTTAAAATTATGCAATTATTGTTTATTCATGCTGCTCACATAAGAAAATGTTCCCTAACCTTGGTGTCAAACCATAAACATTGATCTAAGTGTGTTGGTGAAATGTAAGCATAGCATGAGAGCAATGACAAAATATTTAGAGACAACAGCCAATGAGACATAAAAGTGTTGTCTGCTCAGCTGTTTACGCAAAATGACGCCAGGTGGAATGGAAAAGAAAGACAACAAAAATGTTAGGGTCAAAGCAGCATGAATGGTTACACACACATGACTAACACACAACTGTACACAATGTAATGATAGGTGCTGTAGTCTAAAACTGCAGGGGCTCTCTTTCGTTGAAACTTTCCTATTTTCTGGAAGATGTTTTCTTTTTATTTGAAAAAAAAAATACAATGCCAATGGAACTTTAGTAATAGCTTGCTATTTCAAAAGAACTAATTGTGTGTGTTGTTCATGGCCAATTTAATACTCCCTTGTGGAACACGACTGCAGCCCCAAATTAAAAGAAATAAGGCACAGACATCACACATTTTGAGCATCTCACATTGTAAGATAATTTTGAAGTGTAAAATGAGTGTTCCTTACCCTGTAGAAAGAGTGGCCTTTGCAATAAATACCGGATTATGAGATTCACTTCAGCAACACTGCCAACATATTGCTATATTATAACCAGGCAGTATTGCACTATCCATTCCTCATTCACAGATCATTGATGCCTTCTTGGTTACCCTGGACCAAACAGAAGAAAGATTCTTCAGAACACGAGAAACCATGTTTGCCTCAGCACAGACAATTCAGTCACTCCGTGTATCACTGATGTCGATGCAAGACATCCTTTCAAGCCTTTTCAGCGAAGGTGTCAGCTACGTGCTAACCAGCAAGTTGAATCAAGACCCACTGGAGGTGAGTGAAAATTGTAATATTCTTTTGGCTAAATAAGATACACTTTGGAATGCCGCCTACCAATAACGAACACAGCAAATGCTTTCTAAACATTTCTTGAACTGCATCCAGTTTTCCATATTACAATATCCTAGCTTAAAGGGAAAGTGAACAAAAATGTTGACGTCATGATTTTCAGCCAAATTGAAAGATTGTGTGTTAAAATCAATAGACGCAAACTTCATTTAAGGCAGCAACTTGAGGAAAATAATGAATTTAATGTGTTTACAAACTGCCGCATCCGGCGGCAGTGCTGTGAACTAGAGGAGGTGACGTTTGGCGATGTTTAATGCACCGGAGACAAGCATACCAACAATGCCAGCTGGCACTCGAGCCTCTCAGCATGCTTAGCTCAGACTACGGTTCCCAGAACTGGTATGATGAGCACTGGCAGCGAAAAATGCTCCCGGGTGGGGTGAAGCCCCTAAATGGTGGGGCACATTTTAGCGCTATTGTGGAAGGGGGAGAGTGCGATGTAAAGGAGAGGTGGAGAAAGGGCAGTAGCAGGCAGCAAAACACGCATTCTGCATCCGCTGCAGTAACTTAACCATCACAGCTCACGCTGTCATGCAGCCGCCACGCGCTTAGGATTCTTTAAAAATTTAGCCAACTGTTCAAGAACATGTGAAATAGACTCGGTTTATCGGAACAGTCGTGTCCTCCAAGTAGAATTTTGATATTTTCATCAGTTCTCTCAATTTTTGTTCAGTTTACCTTTAGGGGTTGCATTCCTTGCCAACAAGTAACTCTTCGAGAAATTTATGAGAAACAGTGACCATAATCACTGCTATCAGCAGAACACAGTACATAAGCAGCATTTTGTCATACTGTCCACATCCTTCACAATGATGAGGTGAATTTAGTAAGACCATACAGTGGTGATGTTTTTTTACAATAGTGATTGATTGTTAGTGGCTACACACACTGCTAAATCTGTGACAAGCAGTTAACTAGGTAGCAATTGCTTGTCATCAACCTCTTATTAATTTAGGCTACATGACGCAATTCACAGAAATAGGCTATTCAAGAGCCAACAGGCTTGTCTAGAGCACTGTAATGGAGCACTCCAGCCTATACAAACGACGTTTGCTGATAACACCTTGTTTGAAAGAGCCCGAATTATATCATGCGTGGCCGCTAAGGATGAATGCTCAAGTGTGGGCTATCTCAAACTACTTGTTATCGCTATACACGCCACCAGGGCAGTGTGCTGACATCTGTACATACGTTAGGCATCCTGCACCCGGACAATAATCCGTTTCAAAATAAACATGTGTGATGATGTAGGGTGGAGTGGTATATTGTATTTCAGTAGTTCAATTTGAGACTTCATTAACAAAATGAGCAAATAACTCAAATAAATTTAGTTTCATGACAGAGACAGAAGATCAACACACAGAATCTGGCATGACTCTCAAGTTTCCAGCAACGCTAACATGCCAAAGCCACTTCCTTACTTTTCAATTTCATGATTGTAATGATTACATGAATTAGTTGGAAGGTTAGCAGCGAAATACTTTGTCAAATTTCTGATTGCCATGTTTCCAAACAAACTTATGCAATATCTTGCTAAATTGAGCATTCAGTTAGCTAATTAAAATGAACGATTTGTTTTTAAAAAGTACGGCCTGTGTCAAAGCGAGGGCACACTAAAAATGAAACGAATTTGACATAAGACTAAGGTAATACTAGCATTTTTTTAACTATAGGTTCAACGATATAGTAAAGAAAATGATCCCTGAAAAGTGAATGCACCCTTGAACACTTTTTAAGATCCCCTGTTTTATGTCTGGGTAGCGTAGCCTGAAGGGTTGATAGTCAAATATAGCAACAATGGTTGCGATATAGCTCAGCTTTCATCTGTAGTGTTTTTATGACTTTCGAAGCTTCCACCCATTCCATCAGAAGCCTTTATTCTCTGGCCCATGCAAATTTGCTAATACATGTCAACTCTTCATTTATAATTGGTATTCCATTCAGCGGGCAGCGTGCCTGCTGTGGTAATTTGTAACAAGCCTCAACGACTGCAAACATCCATTCTTGACACATGGCCATGTAAACACACATGTAATTTGCCTAAGCAATATTAACAAGTCTCTACAGTCGCCCACCAATTTATTGAACGCTGCAGGGGCGAGATAGTGTCCGACAAAACGAATTCACGTAAAAAAAGTCACTTCATTTACCAAGCGGCTTGAAAAGCTGGCCAATCAGTTTCTCGGGTGCTCTACGCTTCCATCCAAAAGCTCAGCTTGCACGTCGGTGATGGTGATGTTCTCGCTGTAAACAGCAGAAAGCACCACGAGGGCTTGCATTAGTTCATAGGTTGTTGGCAGCACAGTCACTGGTTGCTCATTGTGGGAGCCCGAGTCATCATCTTCCAGCACCTGGTGAACTATTTTGACCTCAGTAAGTCCGGCACAGAGCTTGGTCTCACTGTCACCATTAGTGAACTGTGCCAGTGTCACTTCCATGACCGACCATATGCGAAACTGCAGGCGACTGATGACCAACTGCCTGCCTCGCGGTACTGTGCAGCAAGCAGTGCCTGCTGTCAAGGCTGCATGCGAGATGAGCTGACGATACACATGCAGTGCGGGTAGGGTGGCTAACGTGGGTTCAGGGCTACAGAAAAACAAAATGGCAGCAATGCTGTTTGCGTTTTCAGTGGTTTTTGGTAGCTGTACGCTTACGATTAAAAGAAAAAGTTAGGAAAATCAAATGAGAAGGGTTTCAAATACCCAGAATTTTGGTTGATGTTATACACTGACTCTATGGAGCATGCAACTGTGACATGGCAGAGACCAGATATTTAGGGTGGTCCAAATAATAGGACGTTTGAAAAAATGGTCGGCGACTGTATATACACAAGCAACTTTATTGTCATGCTTTCACTTCCAATTTTAGCCTTGCATAAGTGCAAATTAAATATTAAAGTAAACAATACGCTTACAAGTGCTTTGATTTATACAATATTTGTACAAATGGCTCTTTCACTTCAGAGGTTCTTCGGCAACATCCGTTCATTTGGAGGACATGAAGATCACCCCACCATAGTGAACTTCTCCTACATCTTTCGGCTCTTGACCATCTATGCCCCAATGAAAGCAGCAATCAAAGGCAATGTAGAAGCCCAGGAGGATATCCTGCCAGTTCTTTCAGGTGTGCTCGAGGCTGGTGTCAAAGACAATGAGTGCCACAAAGAAAAGCTCCACGCACGCTTAGAGAAAAAGCTTGAAGAGCTCTGCTTTGATCTGCAAGACACGAGCACAATGGCTGCGCTTCCCAGCACAAGCAAGGACCACCCATACAGCAAGGCAACTGCAGAAGACTGTGTAGTATATTATCTTGCTGGCTACATTGTGCACAAAATCTCAAAGAAAAAAGGCTGTTTAAACTGCTTAGCTGACATTCAAACTGACGCTCCACATATGCCGGCAGCATGGGTAACATTTGCTAGGTCATTTAAAGAAATGAGCCTGAAGCACCCCACAGAGAAGATGTTCCTGTCACTGAGAAGCATAGAAAGCACTGTCTCAAGCGCACTTAACCGCTTTCAACTGTGCAGTGACATTTTTTGGGAACTTCTCGATGCTCTAGAGTTAACAAAGTTTCCAAAACTCGGGTGTGCAGAACACAAGGACAACTTTACAGCAACCGTGCTTAGGACATACACAATGCTACGAATGCATTTTTTTGCTAGAGACATGTCAAAGAAGCTGAGCAAGTCAGTAGAGACTGCGCATGCACGCAAAAGAGCAAAGCTCATGTAATTTTGAATAAGCAAACCTGTATCGAAATACAAGAATTTTGTTCCCCCAGTCCAACTGTGCCCAACATAGCCAGGAATGGAACCCCTGCACGTGTGCTTAGCAGCGAAATGCCGCGCTTGCTCAGCCACCAAGTGATTGACAAGCAAAACCTGTGCTGTAGCTGTGCAACAGCTGGCTTTGATAGTGCTACTTTCCTCTTCCATATTGTAGTGTTTGTAATCTTCATTAAAGGGCCCTTCAGCAGCTTTGTGAACTGCAAACAAACAAGTGAGGCACCTACATCACTTGGCAGCAATTGCATCGGCAAAGTGAAATGTGTTTGCAAGGCCTGAAAATTATAAAAATCGGAAACAAAAAGCTGCACACCTTTCCATTTCTGGGAGCCATGCTGTGTGAGCGTGAAGGATGACAAGTATGCATTCCTACGTCCTAGGCGTTCCTGGGAAAGCCACTGACCCTGGGATGTGGGTTTAGTTTTTCATCTGAAGTGAAGCACTCAATGCCAGCACTGAAAGTGTACCAAGAAGCAAATTAGAAAGAGAACAAACAAAAAAAAGAAGGCAATTCTAGCCACGTCACCATGACGTGCTCTCTTTCCTCAAAACTTGAGAGGATGCAAGGCTAACCAAACCAAAGAAGGACGCTCTGGCACACTACACAAGGCAGTTATGTGCGAGCACTTCAAGTTGAAGGTTCAGATGAGAGTTTCACAGATGTAATACTTGTACTAATCGACGAAGCTGATGAAAGCACTTAAGAAAAGGAGCAATGTTGTGTCACGACATCCTTTGAAATGATACAAGAACACAGTTTCATTCATGCATTAGTCATGACATCACCTGGAACATGAAAAATGCTTCACACCTTGGGGAGGCTGCTGCCCTATATACATAAGGTGGCTACTGCAAAAGTGTGTTGACTGGTAGAACTGTGTGCACTTCCATGGCAACACAGCAAAAGTGTAGGCTAAGATTTGCAACTTACACGATGTCCTTCATAAGTAGTTGCAAGCTAGGCACTCTTCTGTAGCAGTATAATACGTTGATTTTTTATTCGCTGTTTTTTGTTTCCTGAGAAAGAATTTTTTGTTGCCTTGCATTCACTGCTCCACGTTTTCCTAGATAATGTAACGCGTTCACCAGTGCATGTTTTGTCCGGAGAACTTCTGTTTGTTTCTTGTACTTATAATAATGCAATTTCATATGCAATATTGTGTTGCTTGCTTCTGCTTTATTATCTGTATTGAATTAGTGCTGCAAACCATGCTTGTGTTGTGTTGCATAATAAAGTCTTTGCAAATGCTCTTGTACATCTCCCCTTATGGAATGCATATAGGGGCCTGGAATAAACTTGTTCCACATGGCAACAGAAGTGTGACTGGCTCACTTATGATAAGGAGACCAGTTCAGCGCTGGCCCATCATAGCACTGACCCTTGCAATGTCATGTTTTTCATTGGCTTGCTTTATTTAGCATGGTGTGCAAGGAATACATTATACACATCAGCGTGTCACATTTGCAACTGCTGGGATGAAGTCGAATGCTGGGGTGCTTCCAGCTTTAAACTCTATCCTCTAATATTGAATGGTCGCTCTAAATAAATTCTTTGACAGCTGCATTTGCTTTCTGTGCAAAATTAGGTCTCTTTTATCAAAATATCTCAAATTATTGTCTGCAAACACGTACCTTAGGTACTGCAAGCCTTTAGGTATACTGTCTATAAACGCCTACAACAAACTTTGTTGCAAGTAACACTTTCACTTCAACAGTCTCAACCACATTCAGTTACCTTTTGAACAAGATATAAGCCAAAGGCCCCTGTTAGGTATCTTACATTTGATTGCCGCACTTAGGTATCTTACATTTGATTCTCATGCAGTGAAGGCAATGCTCGCCTTAAATAGAATCATTTCAGTGAAGCAATTGTTACCACTGTCATTAACCTTCATACTGCTGAGATCACAGGCACGTTAACAGAACATTTAAAAAAGGGTAACTGATATGGAAGGAGACAGATCAGCGGATGATTCAGGCCCAAGCAAGCTAGCATGCCTTAATGTGTCAACTTTAATGGTATCACTCAGTACTGATGTCTGTTGCAGCAGAATTTACTTTGCGACGGTGAATCCTTTGAACTTCTGCGTTGCCCTCTTCCATCCTTCTGTTTACATTCTAACAAAGGCTACCCTGGAAAGGTAAGAAGTGCCGCTACCACGTATCACTTTGCATATTTACTGATACCCAAGAAAAAAGCAGCAGTGGGTGCGAGTTGGCAATAAACAAGGCCTCCAATGGTGATAACAATGGGTAAAAAATCAGCTTTATTTCTGGTATTTTGTGCTAAAATCTGAATAATAGAAAACCTTAGGCCAGTGAGGAAGGCAATGAATGCATGCATGAATCAAACAAAGGTGCAGGCCAGTGGCTACTTTGTCTAAAGCAGAACATTCAAGTAATGTCAGATAATGTCATCTATATTATATAGATATACTGCTGCATACATTCTGCAACTAACACAAGAAACATCACAGAATTCGCATGTGATAAAACCCACCTCAGTTGAAAGATGCTGCTGTTGAAGCTGAGCATTCGTGCTAAAACACTTCAGATCATCTCTGCAATGCTTTAAGAAAACATGCCGACGCCTGCGACAAAAGTAATAAAAATGAGTCCAATGAGCACAACTAACGAACATTATTTTAAACCTCAGCACTTGAGAAAATATATGGCAGAGTGACGCATAGCACTTCGACAACAATAAAGTTTGGTGCTTACACGTCTGA
Organism: Rhipicephalus sanguineus; assembly: GCF_013339695.2. Classification (NCBI taxonomy): domain Eukaryota; kingdom Metazoa; phylum Arthropoda; class Arachnida; order Ixodida; family Ixodidae; genus Rhipicephalus; species Rhipicephalus sanguineus. The sequence goes on from NC_051179.1 coordinate 110,927,822, forward strand.
CATTACGGAGCATAACAGCAAGAAGAAATAGCGATGGGGTCATTCTGTAGAACTCTTAACACTCAAGATTTTGGAAAGATTACGAAACATGTACGACGCTCACTGCAACTAAAGTAAGAGCACCACTGATTTTTTTTAACAGTCTACAATGTCTTAGTGTATGACCTAATTAATTCGGGTAGCGAATACACCGCTCGTCATTTTTTCAGCAGCTGTAAGCTAGCTGTCACATCGCACGCCCGATAGCCTCCCTCCTTCACCATAAGCGATGTTTATATGTAAGTCCTCATTTCAATTTTGCCGAGCATCGCACAATTGGCCATGCGTTTTACCACCGCTTAGGCTACAACGAAGTGCCAACAGAAGCCGTGCAAATGGTACATGTAGGAACACGCATGCAACAGACACCTAATCAGTTGTTAGTTTCGATAGAGCACGGTAGCAGCCTTGCAAAAAACTGAAGGAAGCGCACCGCAGCCCTGTCATCTTTCTAAGAAACTGAGCTTGTGAATTTCTTACAGCGCAACGTCCGCGCGTCACAATGTAGAACAATGATGCACATGGCGATTCTAGTAAAAACAAAGCAAAAAAAAATATTTTTTAGACCTCTGTCCATAGTGTCCGCCCAACTTTTCGCGCCAAGGACGGTGTCTTTAATGCAAAACCACACTCAAAAATAGCAAAAAGGCTCTTCTTTTTTTGGCAACAAGACCAAGTTAAGCGAAGCAATGTAAGTTACACTTACCGAAACAATTTCGATTCCCCTGGATCAACGCTGCATCCCGGTTGCATCCGCCTTACCGCTCGCTATTCTGCCAAAATGTAAGCATCGTGTGCTCTTCAAATGAATTCTGTAACCTCCGGACTTTGCTGCACCGTCCATTACGCTATGCAGCGGCGACGGCTGCGGTGTAACAGAAAAAAAAAAACGTCCACCACACGAACACGCCGCTGCTCTACAGCTGCTCTGCGCGCTGCCATGTTGTTTGGCAGAGTGCGGCGGCGCTCACGGCACGGCTCTGCGCAACACAAAACACAAGATATGGCGTTTATTAGTTAGTATTTTGGTTGATAGATGACGCGACAATCAGCTCACTCCCGCAGTTTCGGCCAATGGCGTGTCCGGATTTTGATACATGGGGCCTATGGGGAGTTTCGCAACTGGTATGATTGAAGAACTCTGGCTGCAACAGGTGCACATGGAAGCTTGCAAGTGAGCATAAGCGCGGGTTCGTTAGGTGATCTGTGTTCATCGACCAGAATGAAACGAAGACAGCGGTGCGTTGTGAATTATTTTGTTGATTTGCCCGTACTATCACCGAGAAAGAAGTGTGCAAGTGATACCAACATCGCAAGTGGGTCTCTCATCGCGATAGCTTCCTTGACAGTGACGACGGTGACCTTCAAGTCTTCAGCAAGAAGAGTCGCTTGAAAGCAAAACTGCGATTGGAAACAGTACGTAAAATAAGTGGCCCATTTCATAAAATGCGTTGCATACATGGTCGGTATTTCGGTTGCCTACTATTACTGATACAGTCGCACCGAAGATTGCGTCTAACACCGTGCCCGTCGGCGTCTACGGCGGGAGGTGTTTTCGCGTTTTGAATTAGTGTGATTTACGGTGACAAAATCAGCCATGCACAGTTTTGCCTCGGCAACAGACGCGTTCATGTCTATTATGCGACTGACAGCGTGATTTTCAATTTGCAAAAAAAAAAAAGCATTCTTGACCACGGGAGTAACGAACGCGTTTCACCCGTTTGTATAATCACACAAGTGAGACGCCCGCTCCCGACTGGTCGTGGCCAAGATATCTGCTGCCTTTCGATGCCTTCGCGTCCCCTGACAAAATGACGTGAGCGTCTCCAGAAAGTTACAGCGTCTCCAAATGTAGGAAAACGACGATGTGGACCCTGTGTGCACCGAAATTCAGAAAATGGCTTCTTACCTTTGCGTAAGATTTCCGATTGCGCAGTTACTGCTGGGCCGTGGCTTTCTTTTTTCTTTGAAAAGCAAAACCGACCGCTTTAATAAAACTGATTCCTGCGTTCCTTCGCAATACAAAATATTCTATCGCTTTCCCAAAAAATAATTGTAAACAATATTAAATGGTGCTCGCTTTGCAGGTGGACTTCAACCGCTAGCACATTAGCGTTATATAATTTGATTTGCAGAAGAGCTCAGCAACGATTCCAGGTATTTGTGCTGCATGCTTATGTATATCAAGTCATGTGGTAGATTTCAACTACATCTGTGAATAAACTATCTGCATAAATTCCCAAATAACATAATGAGCCATGAATACTCGTGTGGAAACGCACGTTTTATGCGCACGTGAAACCAAAACCGAAATTTGCCGCGAACGGACTACTTGGCGTAGTAACACATGTGCAGAAGCTCCGCCCACGTAGCTTTAGCCGTGCTGCCACAGAAAGTTGTCGCCAAGTATAGTGCACGGATTGCGCTCGTCAGCTCAAAATTGTCAAACCTGGTGAGGGGCCCTTTAAGGAACGGAAACGCAGTCGAACGTTATCTATGCGTTCAACAACGCAATTTTTTTTTCTGCAGAAATGTAGGTACATGGTCAGTGTTGCAAAATAGTGCGAAACGGAGCAACTTGGAGCGTGCAAGATTCTTTCGAAGAAGTGGAAACCGAGGTGGCATCGAGGGCACGTGCACGTGGCCGGTTAGCCGTTCGCCTTTAGTACTGCCATTAAAGGAGCTAGCCCTTACGCAGTAAAGACGTATATGAACCCGGGTCCTCGTTTATTACAGTCCGTAAATTTTTTTCTGTGTTTTACGGAGATGTTACGTAAGCCGACAGAATGCTCTTTATGTGGTTCCAGTGTTGACATCAGCATACGGACAGTAGATGCAACCATCGCAATGGAAAATTCAGTTTACTAGCCGAGGATCCCATTCTATCAAATAAGTTTCACTTGCACGTTACCTGTCCAGCTTGACTCGTGAAATTTATGAGCGCGCGTAGCTCATGCATTCTTGTGAGACATTCGAAGATTTTAGAAAGGCAATATTTCTTCGTGTTTGATAAATATAAGCAATCTTGAGGTAGAGAATTTTGAGGTATACAAACATTACAGACATGAAAAAGTGGTTATGTCAAATGTGCGACATGCACGTCGTCTTCACCGGCTGATAAAGCAGCGCAAAAGGCGTAAGAAGGCATGCTTCTTCTCCAAGTTCAGGCAATCAGAGCGTGCTGAAATGGGCAGACCACAAAATGAACACATAACAATACCAACCCAGGCGGGAACATACGGACTAGGATGCCTGAACGACACAAGAAATATAGAAGTTCCATAGAAGTTGGCGGGCATAATGTGACAGCGAAGTTTCGTACTGTAAGCTTCAAATTGCACATAGTGTGTGGCAGCTTGTCCATAAATATACGATAGTAACACTAGCGATGAAACAAAAATGTGTCAGTATGGTGAAATAAACCTGGAAAAAGTTAGAAAGATCACAGCATATCCACGGGGTGAATGATGATGAGTCGTGCGAAGCTCCAGAGGGAATCATCGGTAAACCGTGAAACTCTTCCGTCAAATTCGCCCAGTACATCATATAAAGAGTGCGAAACACCGCGGTGAGGTTATTATCGAACCAAAGTCGATCACACACGTCGCAACTGTGGCCAAACGAATGAGCGAGAAATTCCCGCTCAAACCGCGCGTCGGCTCCTTGAATGTGAGACCACTGGCGCCGTTTGGTCGCCGCTTCCCGCGCACGAGCACCATCAAGGTCTGCCAGGCGGCGCGCTCGGTTCGCCGCCGCTTCTCGGGCTCGCCTTTCGGGGTCCGATGCTCGCAGTGCACGTTGCGCCGCGGAGTCATTGGCGCGCACAGTCACGGAGTCTGCCAGGCGCCGCGCTCGCTTCGCCGCCGTTTCTCGGGCTCGCACCGCGGGATCCTGGCGACGAGCACGAGCCGCCGCGGCCCTCCGCACCCGCCGCTCCGCTTCGTCCATGCCCCACCAACGATCCGACACGTACGGCGACGATCCAGGAGACTGAGAGAGGCACTCGTTCCCCGCGCACCCAGGCACAGCCCGCGCAGCAGCCAATCGGAGAGTAGCGGCACTTCCACCGCCATTTAGTGGCGATTCACACAAGCACACTATTGCCCACACTTCTATTGGACCAACACAGATTGTGTACAGCACCATCTAGAATATCATCAGTCAACTGCAGTTTGTATGTACTTCTATGCGACAGCGCCATCTATTATACTGTTCGGGAGATATTGCCGACTGCCGGTTACGCCTGACATGGGACAAGGTTAGACTAAGAGGCGCTACGCCCCTAAAATGTAAATTAAGCGTACAGGGGCGCTTATCGAGGCTTCTAATTTAGGACGGTTGGGATGTGTTGCGAAATCGTGAGAAATGTACAAGGAAACTTCTGCCTAGTCTTCTTCACCAAATCGGAAGGGCTTGTTAGATTGTTGTTCGGGTGTGGGTGTACAAAATGCATTCTGAGTGAGATAGCAAGCAGAGAGAAGTCCATTTCGCCAGAACGGTGACAGCACGCCTCCGCAAAATGCGCAAGATGTCAAATCAACCGCTTGATTCAAGAAAAACGACGCCTTCCTGGCACCCACGACAAGCCAGTTTGGCGTATTTTAGAAATGAGAAGTAATAAACCTGGACACACGTATTGCCTAAGAAATGGTAAAGGCCGAGTGCGCAGCACACGAAGTGCTGCGTACAGAGAGGGAGTACAAGAAGACGCGTCAGTCAGGTATTTAGATATGAATTAAAATCAAATCCCCATTCTCCTAATTATCTTTTCATTACGCAGCTGAAATGGCAGTACGTGTCTCCCCATTGACCGCACCGGAACTCGCACGGCGGCGTCTACCGATGGACAGATGCTGGAGCGTGCCGTTCGCCTCAGCATTCTCGGCCTTCTTGTTGGTCATGAACAGCTCGTGTTACGGCTTCCTCTACGTGCTCTTCATGAAAAAGTACGGGATCGACCATGCGGAGGCCGCCTGGCCCGCGAGTGCACTGGTCATCGCTGGAAGCTGTGTGTGTATGTCATCAATCTTATTGAACTAAACAAGCTCAGTTAGGGCGCCAAACGTTGTATAGAAAGATCTCCTGCATCGTATATTTGAGCAAACGCAGGTAATGTGGCTTCAATTTTTCGGGAGACATCCACAAGTATTGACCACCAGTGCGTCACACCCTACGACGTCTTCGTTGAGTTGTGCAAAGCGTGAATACGTGAACTATTTTTTGCGACACTTTCCTTGCTGCTAGAGAGTAGTTATCGGGAGTAGTTATACCATGCCGCTCCTGTGAGTACAAGGAAGATGTTATCGAGTGGAATTGTTGGTCGTTAGCATATTGCCACTCGCGTATGCAGCTACATATGCAGCTCTACCACGCTTGACTTGTTAGGGCAATATGCAAATAATTCTGTTACAAAAACCGTCTCAAATGCTTCGAAATTTCAGAGCATGGTTTTTTTAAGACCTTGTCTGTTTTTAAGATTTTTGTCTGTAGCGTACTTCAAGAGGTGACGTGTTGTTTACGTATTTTATGGCACTAGTAAATACGCGGTCACAAAAGGGGAAACGTTGCTGTCGGAGTTGTTAAGATGTTCCATTTGGTGTTGAAGTATCATAGCATTATATCTCGCTCCTTCGGCGGTGCACTGTCCGCTCGAGAGTAATCATGCAAGAGGGCACCGCGCTTTCACCTCACTATGACGTGAAGTGGCTGCAATGCTTCAGGCCAGCGAACTAGATGAGACTATAAAAAATACGCGATATAATTCTGAGTCACGCTTTGGTGCGGGACTTCACATTATCGTTGGCCTCACGCAGCTCTTTGACAAACGCGTAAGCCTCAGTAAAAAGTCGTTTTTACACTTTCACGCCATGGACACGCTACAGCCGTGAGTGGGAATCGAAGCCGTGTCTTCCTGTTTTGCTGTGGAATGCCATATCCGTAAGGCACCAGGATGCGTCTGAACTCACTTGCAGCCGTAAGGTTCTCTCGGAGATGTGGCGGAAGTGTCATTCATAGCAATTTCTTAGTGCTTAAAAACTATCCGAACCACCATAGCAAATTCCAACTTCATAACCACACGCCTTTTACTTAAATTTCTGAACTCAAGTTCACTAACTGCTACCAGTGGATCACTCAAGGAAGTACTCTTGCGGAAAACGTAAAGAAACACAAGATTTCCAATTCTGTATTGCTTTAAAACTTAATTTTTCATGTCTAACTGCCACTTTGACATTTCCCGCAGTGGATACAAGCTCTGCACCGTGAATTTTGTTATCTATCGGGCCAAATCCTACGAAGTTATCAGTTTTTACTATTCCGAAAGACAACCATCGCATAAGTACACCACATAAATCGGATTATTCTATGCAAACACAACAATTTTCTTCGTTTGTTTTTGCATGGTGGCGATTCTGTTTCTTCGCAGGTATCGCCGTTAGCGCGCTGCAAGACAAGCTGTCTGTCTTTCACATCACGCTGGTGGGAGGACTCCTGGCTTCACTTGGTCTCGTGGCTTCCACGTTCGCTCCGAACATCGCCTGGATGACTTTTACCTTCGGTGTTCTCCACGGTATAACTGAGCACATTGTAAATTGACTGAGCACATTGCAGGCCGGAATTATTCCTTTTTTTTTTCGCGTGAGCAACCCCTCTACTGGCTGCGTAGGCTGGGCAGACGGGTTCTTGTTCGTATCGTTCTTTTTTTTTTTTGCTAGATTTTCCATGGGAGAGCGAATACACTCGGAGGGGAAGGGAGTCAAAGGGGAGGGCACATATTCGGTGTGCAACACCGCGGCTACGCTTCTTGTGTAGAGGGATATAGTCGTGCTCTTCTCGCGTTTTAGAGTTTTGAGTGTGACATTTATTATGGTGTGTTGAAATTGTCTGGAGCCAGATATCGAAAAGTGAAAACGTGGTCCCCCAGAAATGAGACCACTGCTCTAATATTCACAGTGGTGTCTGGTTGCTGAAAGCGCGTTTCTTGGCTCTTAGATGAGTCCGTTGTAAGGCAACAATTAGTATGCAAATATTACTTTATGACCTTAATGAGTAAACCTCATTTCAAAAACATGACGGCCAGCTATGAAACAAGGAAGTAATTAGTTTCCGTGGTTATACTTCAAGAAATCAACAGAAATCAACACGTTGTCTACATTCATGATGAATAGCCATAATGACACACTAGTTTCTTGTGCGCAAAATGCAAACTATAGACAATTTAGTGCAAAGGAGCAGCAAACAAGATGCCAGATTAACTGGTCTTCCCATTATATAGTGTGCTGAAATTTACAGGTATACAAGAACGGCAAGTTGGCCAGGTTGGTAAAGATGCATAACTTCGAATGATGAGCGCATATAAAACGGAGGCAAAAGACAGAGACGTAGACAGCAGATATAGTCGCTTCAGTTTATACGCAGCAAGGCTATCTCTCAAAAATCGTTCGTGGTGAATATTGCTGCCAGCTGCATGGGACGCCTCAGATAAGCGAGTTATCATATCGGTCTCATGAGACGAGACCAGAAACGCTTCTATTATGATATTGCATTTCAGTAAGGCATTTCAGTAAGGCTGGTGTCATGGTCTCTAGAAGCTAAACACAGCACAGGAACACCGAGGACAACGAAAAATTCTTTATGTAAGAAACAACTAAACTATATACACAAGAAGTAGTGAAAACAAATATCCCGACGAAATCTCAAAACTAAAGAAATATTTACAGTTTCGTAACTGGTTGATGTCGTTGACCTGGCGGCTCCAGTGCTGAGACGACGACTTGTCATGTCCGCGAAGTGCGTTGCTTCACAGGAGCACGACCGTCTGTTGCACCGTCCGGTACCCGCAGTTGCCGGTCACCGCCGCGTCAGGTACTTGCGGCGGCTGTACCGCTCCTCGTCTGGTGCGCGGTCCACGGAGCGTAGCCGCAGAACATCTGCGCGTCCTCAGGAGAAGGGTCTCGCTGGTGCGAGCTGGTCACCCTCCTGGTCACGCATCCCAGGCCACAGTACGTTGCTGCGAAGGCTGGGGCACTTTTCTAGGAGCTCTGCTTGCGGACCTCAGGGGAACCCCTTGCCACGACCACCCCTCGACCGCGCCTCTTCCCGAGGAATGGGAAGAGGCGTGGACGAGTAGTGCGGACGAATTCATTGTAGTACATAACGTTCGCAGAAAGTTGCTTTGTCAGAACACAAGGTCATTACTCGTTTTTTCTCTCGTTCCAGGAGCCGGAATCGGGACAGCTCTGCTGGGTTTCAGCTTGTACATCCTCTTATACTTCGACAAATATTCCGGCACCGCATTCGCGGTAATGTGGGTATTCAGAGCCGTTTCCGGAATGGCTGGTACACAACTACTATGGCACCTGGCGAATGCGTACGGCGTTGAGGGAAGCCTTCTGATAACCGGCGGTCTTCTGCTGCACGTCGTCCCATTCACAATGTTCATCAAATCCCCCAGCCCAACCCGCATTTCTTTATGTGCCTCTATACAAAAGCCAGGGAAAAACACTTATAACCCAGTTGCGAACAAAGCTTCCAGCCAACATGTTCAGTTGCCTTCGCCAAGTTCTCGAGTTTTACCAGAAGAACTGTCTGCTACTCACCGCCCGTCTGCGCCTACCAGTTCGTTTGCAAGTGTCATGGCAAGCCTGCGTACCTGGCCTTTCTACGCGGCTCTATTTTACTCTGCCATGTGTGAGTACCTATTCGTGACCTTCAACGCGACGGTGGTCGCCTACGGTGTCGACAAAGGTTCCTCGCTCGAAGACAGCAAGCAAGTTGTGATTTACAACTCCGTGGGACTTCTCGTCGGCCGGGTGGTCATTCCTTTTGCGACGGAAAAACTTTGCTATCGTCACTGCCCTGGGGTCTCGGCGAGTTTCTTAGCTGCCGCCATTTGCTTCTTTATGCTAACACAGGTGTCAACATACGCTGGTCTGGTTGCCACGGCCTCGGTAATGGGAGTTGCGCAGGGCTACGTATTGTGCATGAAGTCGGTGATCGTCGCAGACCACGTAGGCTTGGAGTGCTTCACTTTCTGCTGTGGTGTGGGAGGACTGCTGTCGGTACCGCTGTGGCTTTCTGGACCTTCCATAATCGGTTAGTGCTTTTCCTACTGAGTTTCTACTATATATCTATAAATGAACCAGAGAAGTGGTCTTTTTAAAAATTATGACGTGAGAGTGTAAGTACAGTAAATCAGACGCATCATAAATTAAGCGAAGCGCCTTGTATGAACGAGATACGGACGATGAAATGTTACGCTCTTTATAAGCCATGCTCTTTGTCCTGAACTTCCTATTTCAATGGTGGGTTCTGAGCTCCGCCTTCCTTATTTTTCCATCGGCGCGCTGAACATCGCTAGTGCCACACTAAGTGCCTGTTTTGTTTCAACTATGTGCCGCCTGGTGCCGCTTCAAACCCGGTCTCTCAAGTTTTACAGCGAAAGCTGTTATGAGGTCACTACAACAATAGCATAGTCTTCTACCGCCGCCGCCAGTGTACGTAACCGCTATCGCGGGAAATAAGAAAAATTAAAATAAATAAACTTTCGGCAGATCCTACGCGTTGAGCGAATCGGTTTCATGCGAAGCAGTCAGCGACTATTTCTATGCTGTGTATTATGGCTTTGAGCCAAGCGTTACGAGGCGGATAGACGTGTTTTTGTATGTGTAATAGCTGTGTGCACATCGTGGGCTTACCAGGCTCGCTGACAACGCTGGCGTTTAAAGGGCAACTTATGGCGTGACGTAACGTCAGCACTCACGTTAGAGTAAATACGCCAGTATTACCGAAACTAAGTGCACTATATGATGCAATCATGTGAATATACGTAAATTTCGTTAATGTATTCCTGCTTGTAAAATTAGATAGCCAGCACCACAACCACAATTCACTTTGCACCGATATTACGCCTGCATAGGGTGTTCTTTTAAACCGGTTTCCAGACCAGGCGTGGCTCTGTGGTAGTACGCCGACTGCCACGCAGAATGCTTAGGCTTGATTCCTGCTGGGATTCTAATTTTAACACGAAAGTGTTTTATGCCGGGGTCCACCACGGCTCTACTGACGTGTTTCCGTCACGGATATGACGTTGTAAAATATAAAGACTAACAGTTGACAAAGAAAAAAACAAGCAGCAAAAGTTACGTCCCCTCGCTCCACAGCGCGGGGCGCGAAACAATTCGGCCACAGACAGCACGTTCTTTGCCTTGCTAACGGCGAGCTATTTATATACACCATTTACCGATGGCGGCACTTCAGCCTGTTTTCGTTATCACTGGCGCGAGGGCGCGAAGCGCTCGAAGAGCGCGCTTTAAAGGTAATCGCCCCACGCGGATGAGCGCGCCCCTCTACAGGGTGTGGTAGCTCGTTCGCGGGCATATCTCGTGATGGCGGTGGTGTGTACGTCTTGCACTCTCACCGCAAGTTTGCGTTGAGAGCACGAAGGTCACTTCGCTCACCGCAGCGGCCGCTTTTGCGAAAGGAGCACGCTGCTCACACATTAATAAGTTACAACTGTGACAGTTAGTTCGCGCTCATTCTGTGTGTGCGCGTTCCTTGCGCCCTTTCTGCTTGAGCAACGCGTTGCAAGTTTCGAGCTCCTTGCCGTTCTTGGCGTGACATTATAATTTGCTGCTGTAACATTCATTCCTTCGCGCTTGGGGCGAAAGAATGCACCACAAACGCTCAACGACGTCTGTGAAGACACATTTCACCAGCCATGCATTCTCGATTATTTGCATTCGCTGGGTCAACGCTGCCGAACTCGGTTTTCCTTAACGTTCGCGCATTAAATTACTAATGTCTGTTCTCGCTGTTACTGGGTAGATGTAAACTCTCAATCACCTGTGGTGCATACCCGTTCACCGCGGCTCGTTGGAAACGGTTATGTGCCACACTTGTCTGGCGGAAAGAGTTTGACGACGTACGCGGCAGTATTTTCACGTTATTCATATCGTGAACCGACAGTCATATTCGTCAAATCCTCTTATGCTCCCATGTCAACTTTGGTCTACACCAAGTTACGGAAATGATCAGGAGATTCTCCCAGACGTAGGCGGCTAGATAGATAGATAGATAGATAGATAGATAGATAGATAGATAGATAGATAGATAGATAGATAGATAGATAGATAGATAGATAGATAGATAGATAGATAGATAGATAGATAGATAGATAGATAGATAGATAGATAGATAGATAGATAGATAGATAGATAGATAGATAGATAGATAGATAGATAGATAGATAGATAATTAAAAAAAAAACATTGAGGATCGGATGCGGTTTGAACCAGGGCCCTCTGGGTGGCAGTCGAGTATTCCACCACCTAGCCACGCTGGTGCTTGAAACTCCTATACAGGCGTGATGTCGGGCAAGGAATTGTGTTAACATAGGTAATATAGCGTGGCAGAAGAGTAAAATAGCAACCAGGCGTCGCGCAATGCTACCTGCGCAACAAGTGCGTGGTTTAAAGCTTCCCACCCACTACAAAATGTTCAGCCACAATTCCTCATCGTCATCAGTCACTTGCAGCATCAACAGGGTGCACATAAAAAAAATGACATAGTGCCTCACAGACGTATATAGGGTACCTCGCTTATCCGCACAAAGACAAAGAGTGGCATAGTGGGTGCTTCGCTACTTCACAAAAATATGATTTATGGTGTAGTGGATACCTTGCATGCGTGTTTGTATTAGAAGCCCCAAGAGAGTTTCGAACGGGCTCTGGAAAGGCCGCTCTTCGAGCTTTCGCTGTGACTGTGCTGCGCGTAGCGCGCAGGCCTGGCATTTTTTTTTTCTTCTCCGCTACACATGCTAACCTCCCAACCGCATGCACGCGAATTTTGAGCGTCGTCGACGAGCGACAGCGACAATCGGGATACGTCGCGCTATCGCGTCGCGAAGGGAGCACCCAAGTCTTCGCGGGAGTGTCACAGTTGCTCAATTTAAAACTATTGGCTGCACGCAGATAAATTGCGAAAAATAGTTACAAAGTAGATGAATGCATCATGCTAAATTTATTATTGTCTTGTGTGAAATAAGGGAGCCATAAAAGCGCTTCGTGACTTTTTTTTTTTTTAGCAATCTTTTTGTAACCGCGACAGTAGTACCTGCCGTGATCTTGAGGGGGCGCCTAGAAACGTACACTACTACGTCGCACTTTGCAGCTGCGTTATGTTAGGGTTAGTCCACGAGGCGCATCTCGACAACGTTTCCTCTTGCTGTCATGGAACGTTTAAGAAAAGCCGTAGCCCATCACATCGTTGCCTCGCAATGAGAAGGGCTACTTCAAACGACGACGATGTTGACATTGCAGCAAGCTACCAACAATGCAGCAAGCTTCCCCCGAAACATCAAAACGAACCGTCAACAACAAGATTAGCGAGAAAATACGGCCGCTGCCTCGTTCTGCGCGTGAGATGTGGCTGTAAAGAAGGCGGTCTATAACTTGCATTCCTTGAAGCACGCGCCCATAAGAAGCACAAGAGCAAATTTTAACCGAAGCGAGGATCAGGGTTGCTGTTATATTGCCGGAAATCGTCATGCTCACATCCGGGCGACAAGCGATTTTTTTGCTTTTCCAGAAACCTGCGATGCGACGAGGGACGGATGGCCTTCCGCGGCAGCAAATCCTGTCGCTCGAAAATCGCGTGCATGCGGTTGGGCCTTTAGAAGGCAATTATCTCGCCTGAACGAATAACGCCGCAAACTTGCCACGACTTAAATGCGCGCGCAACGGGACAATCGGTGATGTGCGCCCGCTGCGATCTCGAACGATGCGCCCATTTAAAAGGTTGCCCCACCACGGTGGTCTAGCGCTTATGGCGCTCGACTGCTCACCCAAAGGTCGCGGGATCGAATCCCGGCCGCAGCGGCTGTATTTTCGATGGAGGCGAAAATGTCTGAGGCCCGTGTACTTAGATTTAGGTGCCTGTTAAAAAACCCCACGTGGTCAAAATTTCCGGAGCCCCCCGCTACGGCGTCTCTCATAATCATATAGTGATTTTGGGATGTTAAACCCCAGACGTTATTATTATTATTTAAAAGGTTGAAGTAAATAGTGAATTTAACGCAGAACTAATAAATCGATCCATTAATAGTACAAATGACTTGGCTTACAGGTAGAGTAGGTTTGGAACGAACCGCCGAAATTGTTTTAAGGTTTCAACACGAGTTGTATATGTACATTTATTCAGCACGTACGAACATGCATGCAGCCCAGTATATAGGGCAGCTTGTTGCCGTTAGGCTCTGATCTGAGATTCCTGCATGCAGATAAAATACGTAACCTAAAAGCCATGACAGCGCTTTTTTACGATGGAGTGTTAGTAAAAGCGCCATAGTTACAAGAAGCAGCAGTGACGCCTCAGGCTCTTCAATTGTTTTATAGAAAATTCTGACAGTTGAAAGCGTCCTATCGTCGGTATAACAGGGGACCACAGTGTTATACTGTCGAATAACTTTCTGTGTTTTTTTCTACGTTTACACCTAATGGTTAGTTCACCTTACGCTGCAATCTTATAGAAGAGAAAATACTTCCGAAATGACAGTTTGAGTCGAATTAACACTAAAACGCGAAGTGTCTTCGCAACGACTTTGCCCTGTTTAATACGTGATGCGTCCAAGTTGATGAAAACTTCTATATTGATGCTGTATATGGCTAAGTCCTTCCGTTTGTACTCAGAAAACTCCTAGTGCCGTCTAGGAAGCAATAACGATGTTAGTGCGTATTGCAGCAATTGGAAGCATTAAAGAAGGACAATTGCCGCCCTCTATGAAGTGGTGGAAGAAACTATTAGAGTGGAAAAAATTTGTTACCGGCGCTGAGGTTTGAACAAGGGCGCCTCAGCTTTGAATGTACCTTAACTAGTAGGCAACACACAGTCTCCTTTCATGGTATTTATGCGCAGGAGAAACGGCACTTGCGTGTAATTCAATGTAGAGAAAACTTATAGGCTATGTTGCTTCTGCTCACTAGGCTACACACCGACGCTTGCAAAGCATGAAAATATCCGAACCATATGATTGCCTTGTATTTTCCACCATCATGGTTAGGACTCTCGAAAAGCTTCGTGCCTGCAAGACGAAGGAACGGCGATAGCGCGGAATTATCAAAATAATGAAAGAACCTCAAAGTGCCTTCGTATTCTTATATGAAAAGCCTTATATTGCTGCTGAGAAAAATGCCTTCAAACGAATGCATTTGCGTTTAGTAGTGAAGCCGACTTTAAAGGGATGGGCGTAAACTTGGTTTTTGTAAGCCGGCTTTCTCACATTTATTTATTTATTTATTTATTTATTTATTTATTTATTTATTTATTTATTATTTATTTATTTATTTATTTGCACATACTCCCAGTCTTACTGGGGACTATTGCAGGAGTGAAATCAAACAAGGTGAACAGATACATTTACAGAAAATGAAAGTGAGCATGCATGACTGCAATTCCTATGCAATAATAATTGTAGTTAATAGGAGGATAGATCATATGCTAATAAACACTAAGATCAGATAAGTGGAACATGATTATATTTAGTAACAGACGCAAGAGAGTTACTAAAAGAGATTGCAAATATGAACAAAACTGACTGTGGACGGCAGTGACATAAATGAACATATCCAGAAGGCACTCAAGGGTGCCAACACTACTTAAGAAAAATACACCAAATTTAACCGTGGGTGGTTCGAATGTGGTCATCAGACAAAGTTGAACATTTATTTAGATCATTACTAGTAGTTATACACCAGGTTAGCTTATTTCATTCTCTAATAGCCTGCGCGAAGAAATAATTTCTGAAGCAGTTGGTGTTAAAAAGGTATTCGTGAAATGTTAATGAATGCTTGTGGTGCGATTATTTAGTTTCAGATTTGGATATAAACCTACAGCTGTCACTGGCAAACTGGCATGAATAAGTTGGAAGCGCATGTTTTGGAGTGTGATTTTAGCACGATTACGCAGTGTTAATAGTCCAGCTCTCGCAATTATGTCAGAGGGTGAATCAAATAACCTGTATTTGTTGTATACAAACCTACAGGCCTTTCTTTGTACACCTTTCTGCTTCTGTATTAAATTACTTGTGTCCTGAAACCAGACTACGTCAGCGTATTTTATTGTTGGTGGAATGAATGTTTTATGTGCTAACAGCTTTGTTTGAAGTAGTGTGCATGGGAGTCACCTTTTAGGAACAAATAGTCTTTTAATGCTGATGACGTAACGTACTTAACATGCGCCTCCCATGCAAGATCTCAAGAGAGGTACTTGTGCTGCTTGTGTGAAGTTACTTGCGTGTCATCAGTGGTGAAGGAAAAATTTCATATTTTTTTTGTTTTCAGCTTATTATTAGCAAGGCTAATATTGATTACGTGTAAAATCATCTGCCACTTCACGCACGATTCTGACCTTGAAATTAGAGCATTGTTAAGGATAATGTGATCGGCCGGTGAGTTAATCTCTTTTTGTGTTCCGATGGATCGTTAGTATAAATGAAGAATCAAATTGAAGCGAAGACGCCGCCCTGCGGTACACTTGACGTAACTACGGTTACTTCCGACGTTTGTTGATTTATTTTAGCAAAGTGTGACCGTTTTGTTATATATGCGCTAATTCACTTAGTAATTGAACATTTACCTATTGTCGCCTGCAATTTTCTGACTGGATTTCGGTGTGATACCAAGTCAAATGATTTTGAATAGTCTAGTGAGATGAGGTCGATATGCTTTTGACGGTCAGTGGCTGAGGACACACGTATTAGCTCGGAAAATTGTGTAAATGTAGAGAGACCCTTACGAAAGCCGTGGTAAAATTGTGACAAGATCCTTTCTTTTTCAAGGTAAGTAGTGATATAATTAAGAATAGTGTGTTCGATTATCTTGCATATTGTGCTCGTTAAGGATATCGGGCGATAGCTGGCGCCATCAGTTTCACTGCCTGATTTGTTTATTCGTATTATCTGAGCCATCTTCCTGTCATTAGGCAATGAACTTTTTCTTAAAATTACGGTACAAAATTATATACAGATATTTCGATCTCTATTCAGCGTATCGGGTGAGAAACTCTTTCTGTATACTGTGAGGCCCTGGTTGTTGCTTGGTCTTCATGATTTTAACAGGAGGCCAAAAATATTTGATTCTTCTATAGGAAGAGGTTCCATGACGCTGGTACATTTGTGTGTAGTAAAACCTACTTATGCCTCGACGGCGGTCTCATCGTCGATGTGTAGTGGTAGACTACGCGCGGTGGTTGGAACGTTGATGGGCATGTTCGCAACTTCACCTTACAAAGCAAGCTGCTCTCCTACGAGTCGCCTCTGGACCGTGTGCTGAACAGGTTATCTGGCAATCATCCACCAAAGAGTGGAATGGCTCCTCAATTTTTTCAAGCTTGTTGCACATGACCAAGCTTCGCGATCTTACTGAATCGAATTTCGTCATTCTTTGCAGGTTTCTTCCGAGACAAGAACGGATCGTACGACTACCTTTACGTCATGCTTGCCGTCCTGTGTCTGCTTCATGCAGTGCTGCTGGGCTTACTTAGTTGGCGGGAAGTAATTCTGAGAAGACAGCGGCGGGAACAGATATTCCATGAAGTGGACATGCCAGAGTTACAGCATATGAAGGAACCCTGCACCATGTAATGACTCAAACACCAGTGAGCAGCGGTTGTATTTACCTTCAGTTGAAAGAAACTCCAGCTGCCGGGGAAACTGCAACACACAGAACAGCGAACGGCAACAAAAGACGAATCTGGCCCGCTATAGAGTCCAATCAAATAGGGCGTGTCTTATCTGTCAGCACCTCACCTAAATTTTACACGAGCGTTCATTGATAATGATTTGTAACATCGAATATTATTTGTCGAGTTTAAGGTCAATCGAGGGCGTGTTGCAAAGTCCCAATGAAAGCATTCCAGATGTCCTGAAGAAGTTGGGGGATGCTGTTGGCGAAGCTATCACAAGTGCTGATATAGAAGTGTGCCACAGAGTAAACACCAGAGAGAAAAAGAACACTAACATTATCGTACAATTTCAAAGGCGGAGCAAGCGCGACCAAGTGCTAGAAAAAGCGCGAAAGAAGCGATTGACCAACAATCATCTTGGTCTATCATCAGGAGAAGCCCCCGAAGACCCGCCAATTTACATTAATGAGCACCTCTGCCCACATCTCAAGAAACTCTTGGGAAAGACGACTGCACGCAGGCGCGAATGTGGGTGTAAATACGCATGGTCAAAAAACGGATCCGTTTACGCTCGTCGAACTGACACATCACCTGTCTTGCTAGTTCAGCGCGAAAGCGATCTTGACAAGATCACCGCGTAACATCCCGTGACGTTCTAACCATCACTACTGCGTCCGAACGATGGCGAACGATGCGATTCTCCCTGCGCACGTTGCGCAAATTACAGCAGATATAAAAACCAGTAAATCGGTTAAACTTTTGCATATTAACGCTAGATCAATCAGATCAAAAAGTGATGACATAATGACATTTATCTATTCTTGTAATACAGCGTTCAATGTAGTTATGTTTACCGAAACATGGTACGATGATGACACTGAGCATCTTGTGATGCCCGGGTACAACCATTTCTTCTTAAATCGCAAAGAAAGTAGAGGAGGGGGTGTGGCCTTGCAAACTAATTTTTCTGGATTTCAGCTGGTTCGTGACTACACTGTTGCCACCGAAAACTATGAAATTTTGTGCGTTAGGAAAGAGTCCCAAATGTTTGGGGTTATTTATCGACCACCGCATGGTAGCATACGCGAGTTTCTTGTTTTTTTCGACAAACTGCTCTCGTTTGCGAGCAACAATGCATATAGCCTAACTATAGGTGGCGATTTGAATATTGATGTATTGAAAGATTCAGCGCCTGCTGTTGACTTGCTACTCACACTGCAATGTAATGGGTTCCGCAATGAAATCACTGCGCCAACCTGTGTTACCACTGCATCCACATCTTTGCTTGACCTGTTCATCACAACACAGTTGCTGAAAACGTAATTTCCCGCGTCATAATCTCCGATTTGAGCGATCATCTGCCTATCATGCTAATACTTGAACAGCAATCAACGCTTAGAAAACGAAATGAAAACATACCGAGACATATCAACACGTACACTTGTTGATTTTAGGCAAAGACTTTTGCTCATAAATTGGAGTGAGGTAACGGCCCTTACAAATGTGAATAATGCGTACGATAAGTTTCTACACATATTTAAACAGTGTTATTACGCTTCCTTCCCAGTTAAAACATACCACGGGTGCAAGAGGGCTCGCAAACCGTGGGTCACTCGAGACTTGCTAAAATTAATCAACGTGAAGAACAGGATGTTTGAGGTATTCCTTAAGACACGCAACAGCGAAACGCTGCGGGAATTTAAATGTTTTAGAAACAAATTGAACAAAGCCATTTTGAAAGCAAAGGAAGAATATTTTAGAACAATTTTCGACAATGACTGCCTACGAAAGAGTGACGTAGTCTGGAAAAAATTAAATAATCTCTTGAATAGAAAGCCAGTATCAGACGCCGTTGACTGTATGGTGGTTGATAATGTGTTACTAAGCGGCGAAACACTCGCGAACAGTTTCAATGATTTTTTTGTACAGATAGGAAGCACTGATACTTCCCCGGTTACTTCTGTAGATGTTCTCAGAACATCACAGTCTTTCTTTTTTCAGCCTACTTCTGTTTCTGAGGTGATAACCCTTTTTTCCGGCCTTCGAAATAGTCGTAGCCCTGATGCTGACGGATTAGTAATCAAACCCGTTAAGTACGTACTAGATTTGATTGCCCCTGTCATCGCACACATATTTAACAAAGCAATCTCATGTGGCGTTTTTCCAAGTAGCATGCGAGTTGCTAGAGTCACAGTAATTCATAAAGGAGGCGACAAAAATAGCTTCTCCAACTACCGTCCAGTCTCAATATTGCCAGTTTTTTCGAAAGGCCTTGAGAAAGTTATTAATACCCGCATCGAGAGCTTTAGTAGAAGATTTAATCTCTTAACTACCTATCAATTCGGATTTAGAAAAAATCGTTCTTCAGAGGATGCACTCTTGCTTCAAAAAGAGCTCATATTAGAAAACATAGAAAACAAGACATTGACAGTAGGACTATATCTCGATTTTAGCAAAGCCTTCGATCGTGTCAATCATGCTATTCTCTTACAGAAAAAGGAATGCTATGGTTTTCGGGGAGTTGCATCACAACTTCTTCGCTCCTACCTAGATGAAAGACTTCAATTTACCGAAATAGGCACTCACAGATCACGTCTGCGGCGTATCTCTTGTGGAGTACCACAAGGCAGCATTTTAGGGCCAACACTTTTCCTCTTTTACATTAATGACATAATAAAATTAAACACCACGTGTCACTTCATCATTTACGCCGACGATTGCACCGCATTTTTTAAAGGCCATGAATTATGTAGCATTCAAGCTGAAGCAAGTGCGTTCTGCTCGAAGCTGAATGACTGGTGCAAGGCAAACAGCCTTGTATTGAATGAAGCCAAAACTAAGTGTGTTATATATCGTGCTCGCGGAGCGCTGGCTGTAGTACCTAAGGAGCTTGTCCTAGGTCCGTTCACTGTTCGCATTGAAAAATGCGTTAAAATACTTGGCATCATCTTCAACGAGCACATGTCATGGAATGACCAGGTAAACGCGGTTACGTTGAAATTGGCTAAGTGTGTAGGACTAATTAGCCGTCATCGACACATACTGCCAGCTACAATAAAGAGATTACTTTACGACGCGCTTTTTAATTCCCACCTATGTTACTGCTTCCTGGTATGGGGTAAAACTACAGCTCTTAATATGTCAAAACTGAGCGTGTTACAAAAGAAAATGGTTCGACTTATTTCAAATGCTCCCTTTCTAGAACATACCGCCCCTCTTTTCAAACAGCACCAAATAGTGAAAATATCAGATCTATATACCTACAAATTGCTATGCTGCTACAAAAAGGCAGCACTCGGGAAATCGGACACATTTATTAAACTCGCGAACCTTAAACAAAACGTAATTTCCTATCATGTTCGATATCAACCGCCTTGGCACGTTCCGTTCTCACGCACACACTATGGAACGCAACGCATCCAAGACATCGTCCCAAGAACATTAAACTACTTCGAAACGCAAGGAACAGATGTTTTATTTCACACAAAAAAAAGAAATTAGAGGTCTGTTCACGTAACAATTCAAACTTGCCTTTTCCAATATTGGAGTATACATGTATTTCGCAAGTTGTGTTTTCCTTCGTTATTCATATGCTGTATGCATATATATATATATATATCTATGTGTATATTATGCGCATGCATATCTGTACGTAACTGCGCATTGTACATTTTAACGTACTTGAAGTGCTTAGTATATTTCCTTGCATTTTTTTTCCACTTTTTTTTGTCTTCTTGTAAAACCTTGTAAAACTAGTGTACCTGCGCCCGTAGTGAACGCACTACGGTATCAATGTGTAATTGTGAGCAACTATTAATATGCATTTTTTTTTTCACTTTTATCAAGTGCTGTACCCTGTCGTTCCACCGCCGATGGGTGGCTGGGGCTTTGTCAAGCTGTCATTGGACAGCTTCTTTCCCGGCCACCTTTTTTCACCGTAAATGTTCTTGTTTTTGGTGAAAATAAAGTTCTTTGATTGATTGATTGATTGATTGATTGATTGAAATTTTTGTAGTTGTTCATGCTAATCATCAATGAAAGTCTATTTCTAAAGAATGTCTTTATAGAAAGTACCGTAATTATGGGGGATGATTAGCAATCATATTTTGACCAGTGTGACATGAATATGGATGAAATCGAAATTCATACGTGCTCACTAGACACCTCTTTAGGACGTGCATGATTCCCTTTCGGAGGCCATCCGCTGCTTTGAGGGAACAAATGATGACAGCGATTCTGTAGGAGGTGAAAATTGTGGACACACTGTGCTCGACGGGCATCGAAAGGTTGAAGCGCGAAACTTAGATGTCGTGCCTAACATAAATTATGAACAATCGTCTTTCCCTGTTTTTATGAATCATACGACGGTTGTGGCTGATTGTCACTTACTTCAGAGAGATTTATGCTACTCACGTTGCTTACATACCAGTGTAATACGTGAGAAACATGTTGTTGGTGATGTATGGTAAATGTAATGTGGCCCTATGTTAATTTTCATCTTTTTAAGGAATCAACTAATCAAGTCATGAGGAAAGTAGTGCGACTATGAGGGGCGACGTCTGTTAATGTCCTAAAAAAGTAAAAGCAGAGCAAGTCGTAAAGTCTTAAATGAACAGAATTCTCATGTTAAGTGCTATACTGCTGCAGCCCTAACACATAATGAGCGATTCATTTCTAATCTCATACAGGTATGAAACATTCGATTAATAACAATAGTTATGATTACCTTCCCGAGTTATGAGGCATTCGGGATGTTACTATGGTCTCTCTTGTTTCTACGCTATGTAAACATCAATTATGTTTTTTTCTGAGAAACGTTAATGTCTTTACCACTATATTACTCACCGTTCAATAAGAAAAGATTATGTACAATATAACTGTGAGTGTTATTTGTGAAATTTTCATAATTTGTGGATACCTTGCTAACGCTACTTAAAGAGACACTAAGGGAAAATGACAACATTGGTGAGAATGACCTTTTCGCCTGCATTGGTGTATCACTGCTTTTTGCGCAACAATGAATGTATTTCTTGCGTCTAAAACAGCGACCGAAAGACTCTGGTGTCGCTTCTCACTTTGAATCTCCCGTGCCGAATAGAAAACTTGGCGTCACCACCTCGGCTGCCAATTTGTGTGAATCAGCGGGGCGTCCAAGAGCTCTACGGCCGTAATATATCGCAACAACTTTGGCTTCATCATCATCATCGGCCTGTCTACGCCCACTGCAGGGCAAAGGCCTCTCCCATGTTCTGCCAATCAACCCGGTCCTGTGCCTTCTGCTGCCACGTTATACCTACAAACTTCTTAATCTCATCTATCCACCTAATTTTCTGTCTCCCCCTCACGCGTTTACCATCTCTTGGAATCCAGTCAGTTACCCTTAACGACCACCGGTTATCCTGCCAACGTGCTACGTGCCCGTTTCCATTTCTTCTTCTTGATTTCAACTATGATGTCCTTAACCACCGTTTGTTCCCTGACCCACTCTGCTCTCTTCCTGTCTCTTAAGGTTACACCTATCATTTTCCTTTCCATCGCTCGCTGCGTCGTCCTCAATTTAAGTTGAACCCTCTTTGTAAGTCTCCAGATTTCTGCTCCGTAGGTAAGTACCGGTAAGATGCAGCTGTTATATACCTTTCTCTTGAGGGATAGTGGTAGATTACCATTCATGATTTGAGCATGCTTGCCGAATGAGCCCCATCCCATCCTTATTCTTCTAGTTATTTCACTCTCATGGTTCGGCTCCGCGGTTACTACCTGTCCTTCGCATGCAAGAGGTCCGTGGTTCGAATCCCAGTGCCGGACAATTCCCAACCGAATTTTAAAAAAATCCGCGTGATGATGGAATTGTGTAAAAAGGCCTGGGGTGCAGCCTCACTGGCGACCACAGCCAGCAATGCACTCCCTCACCAGAGCAGGATTGGCTACCCTGGTGTAGTACCTGGCCACTACCTCCCACATGAATACACCAATTAACCCTCGGCCCTCAGTCCCCAGCGGCTGCGAAGCAACTGACCAAGGCGGCGGCCAGACCTGCGACGCAGCGGAGGGTGCTAAGAATCTCTGGGTCCGGACAGGCCGCCATTGGAATCTGAACTTGGCTACGTATAATGCTAGAACTTTATCTAGTGAGGCGAGTCTAGCTGTACTATTCGAGGAATTAGAGGGTGTTCAATGGGATGTAATAGGGCTCAGTGAGGTTAGGAGGCCACAAGAGGCATATACAGTGCTGAAGAACTTTGCCTTATTGCACGTTTATTTATTCTCAAATTTATGTATGTCGCTTTTCATCTGAAATAGAGGACCTGATGTCATTTATTTAGGCACCCACAGAGCATGACAGAGGGTGCCGCTACCATTTTATTGCGATAGCAATTATATGGACACTCTCGGCGGATTTTTGCCGTTGCCGTCATCGTCAGGTTCCGGATATGCATATGTATGTATGTATAAATTAAAGCCAGAGATAAAAATAATTAAGAAGAAATAAATTCCGAAGCGCATGACCGGGGTTTCGAACATGTGACCCCTGGCTCCACAGCTTGCTGCCTTAGACAATTACGCCATGACTCATTCGTTATCCAGGATAGTAATGGCAGAATGCAAACGCACGCGGCGTTTGGTGAAACACCCGGGACGCCACAAGTGACGAAATTTAAATTATGCGAGACGCGGGCCATGCAGCAGGGTTGCCCGCGCTGCGTTTGCGTCGAATCACGACCCACGCTTGTTTTCCATTTTGGGGTTGTAGCGCGACATCACTCGTGGCCAGTTGGCCAGGGAAAAAGAAGAGCGTCCCGTGGCTCGTAGTGGCACGAGCTAGTGGGAACGCTTTAGCTCTTGTAGGCTTATGCCGCAGGAAGGAAGAAACGAGACGGCTGAACCAAAATCACACTACATATGTTACACCGCGACCAGTATCCTGAGGCGAAATTTACAGCGTAAACGCACAAGACACCCACGAAAAAAAGAAACGTACGACACAACCTCTGACTAACAATGACTTTATTGTTTCATACGCCAATGAATATATAAGCCCAAGGTCAACTTACAGCACATGCGAACACAACAATAGCTCTACAAAACGTGTAATAAGGATGGTATTGTATTAGATACGCGAAATATGAAATCATATTCAGATGGGTGCAGGTACAAAGAAGTAAAGAGGAAGTAACGACAAATAAGTGTGTTTGCGTTGTAGTTTTAGCTACAGGAATATGTACCAACTAAAGCCAAATGAAGTTTTATCCTAGTTACCAGAATCGACGACCGCAGGGAACGCGAGCCGTGGCTTCACGTGCCTCTGCCGAGCGCTGTCTTTATTTTCTTCTCTTGAGGTCGTGCGCTCTGCGGTTTTGTTTGCCGCCCAAAAGAACGCGCTGCAAATTCTTGGGACAACGCCAGCGCCAGAGTCCGAGATGGCTTGCGTTCTCCGCATGCGTCTTGGCAGCTCGCAAATTTCTTGGGTCCCCAATTCTAAAACTGCCTGGTGTTTCATCGGGGTCGGAACGTGCGCCTTTGACTTGTACTTTGACATACAGGGCGTGGTCGACCGTGCTCGCGCGATTATGTCTGGATGGGGAGTTTTGTACGTCTTGTGCTTTCACCGCAAAATTTGCGTTGAAGCTGTAGACCGCACTAAGGTCACCTCGCTCGCTGCGGCGGCCGCGTTTGCGAAAGGAGTGATCTGCTGGCTAGAAGAGCCAAAGTATGGCTTAGTTGAAGTAACAACTGTGACAGTTTGCGCTCGTCCTATGTATACCTTTGCGTTCTTTTCGTGCTTCCTCCTTTGTGTTTGAGCAGCGCGCTGCAGGCGTCGAGCTGTGACAGTTAGTTCGCACTCGCCTTGTGTATTTTCTTTTCTTGGGTCATTTGTGCTTAACCAGTACGCAGGAAGTTTCTAGCTGCTTGCTGTTCTTCCTGTGACATTCTAATTTCTTGCTATTGCATTCATTGCTTCGCCCTTTAGGTGAAACTCTGACTTTTCTCAATTTCGTCCCTTTCTCAATTGCGCATGCTCTGTTCTCGCAACGAATGGTAAATTGGTTATTACACAAGCCTAATTTTTCAATCCTGTTCCACCTGATAATCCTCTTTAGTGTCCATTTCAATGATCTAATTTGAATGCCATTTAGTCCAACTTATATATAAGTACGCCGATACATACGCAGTCTCTAATTATCGGCCGATATGTGTCCTTCGCACTTTTCCCAGAACGCTACATAAAGTATTTCTGCACACCTAAGACGGTTTCTAGGGAAATGTGACGTCGTGGCAATTTGTAACTTCGCTTCATGAAAGGTACATGTATGTGTTAGTCTGTTTGCTTTGACAGAAAATATTGTGCAGGGTAGCAAGAGGCCAAAATTTTCCCTCGGACTTTTAATTGATTTTAGCAAGCCATTAGAGGTGTGCAATTATAGTATTCCTGTATGATTGATTTCGATGAATGAAGTTGGCGGCAACATATTTGCTTTCAAAGAATCACGTTTGAGAAATAAAGCTTAGTGTGTACCCAATCTTCTTTCTTGGCGACTGAATTTGGGGTTACAATTGGGTATATAGCTGGCCGAATATTAATATATTACAAATAATATTATTACATATCGTGACTAAGCAGTATCGCGATAGTATTTTAGAGATACTTTTGAGTAGCTTTATTTCTGTATCGAGATACATTTGAAAATTGTATTTGTATCTCAGTAGTGAAATACTTTTTTATTGTGTATCGATTAAATCGCCATACTGTACATGACACGGGTATCTCGTTACTTTTTTGTCGGAAATGAGGTGACGTGTTTCAAAGGAAGAAGAAAGCCAAGTAGAGGCACGCCGCCAGTCTGCGACGCAGTGAGGGTGGTGAAGGGCTTCCGATGCGCGCAGAATGGCCCATGTGGTAAATAGCCCAAGCCACTCACGTTAAGATCACAAAAGCAGTATTGTCGGCTTCTGTGGTTGGCTGCCTCTAAAGTGGCTGCCGCTGAAGGCTAGTGCAGCACCCCTAATTTTTGTCGGCCGGCCAGCCGTTTCGCGAGATCGCGAGTCTTGTGTCGAGGTCGAACAAACGCTGCCTAGAAGACAGCATATTTGAGAAGCTGATGTTGCTTAAGTGAAACTTACGCAACCACCTTCTCAGCAAAACGGATGCTGTATGTAAAACAAATGCATACCTTTTCTTCATTAAATGGTGTTCGTTAGTGATTCGAGCGATATGCTTGATTTGCCAGAACCCTAGGACCCCCCCCCCCCCTTCCTCATATAGGTACTTCCTCATATAGGTACTTTCTCTTAAATAGGTGTTCTCGATAGCTAAGGCGTTCAGCGAGATGTACCCATAACTACTCAAAATGCGCAAAGAAGTCAGTCCAACTCTCAACGCTTCACTCAAAGCAATAAAAAAGCAGTCGGTATAGGCCACTAATCGTCTACTGCTTCGCATGACATCGACTCCCAGGATGAGTGGAATCTGCCAAATTTCGTGCACTTCAAAACACACATATTTCTGTACAGCGATGCACATTGTATGACCCCGTTTTATGTTCCATTTCTCGATGTTCTGGGTAACCTTTGTCCCTACTAAGGCATGTGAGATATCCTGTGAAGGGACATACGTACGATAGTGTTAAAGTTCATGTTTACTTTGGTTAGCACTGCTATATGGGCTCTAAAATATTAGCTGTTGTCACGCTATCATGTACAAGGATTCCTTGATCCAGTCTCGCTGCCTACGGTAGCCAATGTTGTCTGTTCTATTGTCAACAGAAGAATGAAAAAAGTTTAAAATTCAAATTGTGTCGCAAAGCAATGTCTTTTTCTCACGGCTGTAACCTTCTTTACGTTCCCACGCGAAATTCCTGAACGGCTCGTTAAAACACTTGCCACTTGTTCGCGTTATTGCATCCCACCGCTGATGTGCGGGAGTTGGCCTTGAATGACGCGGAAGTGCAATGAAGAACTTAGGTTTATTTACAATAGGAGCATTAATAAAATAGGGTGACAACACTGCAGATAAACATAGTTTCGGCCGGCAGCATATTGTACGCTGCGCACCACGGCCAGGAGAACACGACCCGGCTTTCGATGGTTGTGCTTTTTATAAAGCTTTCCCACACGTCACTTCCAGCCAATCAAGAACTGGGGCGAGATGATGTCAGGTTCGTCCAATTGGCAGTCCCAAACAGGTGGCGTCACTTTCGGCCAATGGGATACCCACAGCCTTATTGCTGGGGGACTGCACTCTTGCGTGTAAGAGCACGCGCCTAGAGATGCAATGCCTCCTTGCATCATGTTGCATCCCGGTGAGGCCATCGTCCCAGGAACGATGAACGTGAAATACGAACCACCTCGGCTCTGGCGCGAAGGCGTCGTTCTGGGGAAGACTCACACTCCCAGGCCTCCGTGGGAAGGCCGCACTTATCCGCTGAAAAGCTGGATGCTGCAATGGTGCGCAGTTCGTATCTAACAACAGCTCCTCCTTGCCCCGGAAGTTCGGAATGGCTGGTGAACACAATTCGCTGGCCATGAAGAACAGAGGTGAAGCTTGTAGCCCACTGGCGGCGACCGACGTCCTGGACAAAGTGTGTCAAACAAACAAAACAACACAGCGCTGCTCCACGCGCAAGCGCAGGCTCTTCACCTTTGACTCGCCAGGCTTATACATTTTCGAAATCAACACTGTCTTTATTCTCAATTTTGACACAAAAATTCGAACAACCCTTCTAAACAACTTTCCATTTTTCCTCAAATGGCGACAAGGTCCACGTGCCATTGTCGTTGCAAAGAAATGTTAACGAATCCGAATGAAAAATGAAAACCTTAAAATCATACACACAAATGATTGGGAGCTACGTGGTTGAATCCCATCCCTTCTTAAAAATAAAAAAACAGATATATTCAGGGAAGGAAGATCTACTGAAACCGGCTCAAACAATCCGCATTCCCGTTTAACTTGCCCTTTTTGTACTGGACGGTGAAGTTATATTCTTGGAGAATTAGACTCCATCTGAGCAAACGTCCGTTCTTTGGTGACATGTGTCGGAGCCATGTCAAAGGACAGTGGTCAGTTTCGAAGGTGAACTTGGCGCCGTATAGATAACAAGATAGTTTCTGGGACGCCCAGACTAAGCAGGCGCATTCCTTTTCCGAGGCGCTGTACGCCTCTTCTCTGCATGTTAGTTTTCGGCTAGCATGCAATATCGGATGCTCCTCCGCGTCATCCCCCTCCTGACTTAGGACTACCCCCAACCCACGTTCGCTAGCATCGCTTGCACTATGAATTCCTTAGAATAATCGGGGGTCCGAAGCACTGGCCCAGAGCTTAGGACTCTTGTCAGTTCCTTAAATGCGCTGTCTTTTGCCTCATTCCACGAAAATTTCTCGGGTTCTCCTTTTCGGAGAGCGTCTGTCAAGGGGCTTGCTAGCTGCGAGGAGTTTGGAATATACCGCTGGTAATATCCTACGAGCCCCAAAAAAGCCCGGACATCTGTCTTCGTTCGCGGTTGTGGAAAGCTAGTGATAGGTCCGATCTTTAGTTCTGAGGGCCTCCTCTTTCTCTGTCCCACGACATGTCCTAAGTAGGTAACATGCGAACATCCAAAGTTGCATTTTTCGGCCTTTACCGTGAGACCCGCGTCTCTTAAAGGGGCCAACACTTCCCTTAGGTGCCCTAAATGTTCGTTCCGGCTGTCGGAGAAGACTGCGATGTCATCTAAGTAGGGGATCGCGTAATTTTGTAGATCCTTCAAGACCACATCCATCAGCTTGGAAAAGCTAAACGGAGCGTTCTTCAGCCCGAAACTCAACATGAGGGGTCGAAACGTGCCAAGCGGAGAGGTGAACGCTGCGTAGCGACTTGCGCTTTCTGACACTGGAGCCTGCCATTAACCTCTAACTAAATCGAGGGTAGAAATATGCTGGGCTCCGCTCACCCGTTCGACTCGTTCTTCTATGTTAGGTACAGGGTAGAGATGGTCCCTTGTGATGGCATTCAGTTTCCTATAGTCGACACATGGGCGCGGCTCCTTCCCGTTCGCTTCGATGAGTATCATAGGAGAAGTGTAATCACTCTCTGCTGGCTCAATGATTCCCAGCTCGATCATTCGTTTTATCTCTACCTCCATTATTTGTCTTTGACGAGGTGAGACGCGATACAGTTTAGAATGGACCGGCTCATCCGATGTCAACTCAATCTCGTGAGTGATAAGCGTTGTTGCTGAAGCACTGGTGAAATTTTTCGAAGAGTTTACGAAGGTCCCCTACCTGATTAGCGTCGAGAGCGATTCGATTTACCGACACATTCAGCACGTCCTCTATGGAGCACTTCGCGCCCGCCTTTGGTCCCAAAAGTGGAAGTTCGACCGCTACTTCCTCTGACGAATTTACAACCTTGTTGACAACCTCTTCCCTTCCAAAGTAAGGTTTCATTAGATTGCAGTGGTAAATTAGTCCTTTGTTCCTTTTCCCTGGAAATTCTGGGGTGTAATTAGTCTCTGAAATTTTTTGGGGGGTAACGTTAACAGGTCCATCCCACTGTACCTCGAGTTTGTTTTTACGAGAAAGCCTGAGGATCATGACCATGTCGCCTATCTTAAATGTTCGTTTACGCGCACTCCTGTCATAGTACGTCTTCGCATTTTTCTGTGCCTCTTTGAGGTTTTTCTGCACCAATTCGCGTGATGTACTCAAGCGATCCAGCAACTCTAAGACGTAACTCACGACTGTCTGGCTTTCACCTGTTCCTTCCCACATCTCTCGTATCATTCTGAGTGGGGAACGAAGCGTCCGTCCATACACCAGCTCGGAGGGAGTGAAGCCTGTTGCTCTGTGTGGAACTGTTCTCAACGCGAACAGTGTTGCAGGTAAACAATCCTCCCAGTCTGCCTTGTGCTCATGGCACAAGGCACGTAACACTCTCTTAAGCAGCGAGTGCATCTTTTCAACACTGTTTGATTTGGGATGATACACTGAGCTATGTACGAGTCGCACCACGCACCTTTCTAGGAACGTTGTTGTTAAGGCACTTGTAAATACAGTACCCTGGTCAGCTTGAATCTCTGCAGGAAAACCGATACGCGCAAATGTGGACAACAGAGCATCCACTATCTCGGTGGAACTAAGTTCTTTCAACGGAATCGCTTCCGGAAACTTTGTCGCAGGACAGAGCATAGTCAGAAGGTACCTGCTTTCCGATCGGCTCTCCGATAACGGTCCCACTGTATCGATTACGAGTCGACGGAATGGCTCTGTGATTAAGGGAACCAACTTTAAAGGCGCCTTGCGCTTATCTCCCGGCTTTTCCACTCGCTGACACGCGTCACAGGACCTCACGTAAATTTCTACATCTTTAAAGCATCCTGGCCAGTAATACTCTAGCAAAAGCCTCTCTTTGGTTTTGTTGACTCCTAGATGACCTGACCAGCCGTTTCCATGACACAAAGCCAGATCAGCCCGATACCTCTCCGGAACAATTAACTGATCAAGAGTCCGGCTTTTAGATGCGAAGCATCATATAGCGGAGTTCAATCCGGTGGTGGTGGTGGTGGTGGTGATGGTGTGCGGCGTGACCACCCTTACTGCGCATGCGCAAACCTTCTTCACTTCCCCTCTCCACTCCTCCTCTCCCCTCCCATCTCTCCTCCCATTTCCCCCTCTCCACATAACCTCTCCCCTTCCCATTTCCCTCTCCACTTCCCCTCCCCCTTTCCCCCTCACCACTCCCCCTCTGAAACGCGGGCTCTACATGCCGAAACACTGCTTCGCATCGCCTCATGGTCCCCTTTAGCGGGAGATGGTGTGATTTTTTTTAAGATCTCGGTAGTGCCTATACAACCGTCCTCCCTTTTTGTGGATGCTTACATTGCGCCTAGCCAGGCCCTCTTTAGCGTGGAAGTGTAAACGTGTAAGAGTCTGGTCTTTCGCTTGTTCGGCGATGAGCGACTCTCAGTCTACTTGGAGAAGCCTGTCAAAGCTACCCGAGGTAGGAGGAAGCACCGAGGCGTTCTCTGTCTCCGTTATTTGAGCTGACCTCATAGCTTCGCGGGGAGGGTGTTCCGCGGCGATGGTTTCTCGCGCCCCCTCGCCCATCGCGCTCTTCGTTTTTCCCGCCATGGTGTTGGGTTGGAGTTTGGAAGGTGCTTTCTCCTGTTTGGCCTCATCCGTGCTTGGTTCATTCGCAAGCTGAGCCGCGATTTGGCGAGCTCGCGAGCGCTTTAATCCTTGCACTCTTCCTTCTCCTAACTCCTGACCGCGCTCCTCTAACAAACACTCTGAATGGTTTGAAAAGAGATACGGGTAGTCCATTGGCAGTGCCTTCGAGACGCCTGTCTCTCTCTCCAGGTCTCCGAAAGGACCGGATAATGTGACTCTCGCTATTGGTAAGCAAACGCTGTGTTCTTCTAGGACAGACATTATCCAAGTTACCCCTCCAGTGTAGTTTTCCGCGCTTACAAAAGAAGGGTGAAATAGGTCCATGGTTGCTCCACTGTCTCTTAAAACCCGGCAGATCTTTCCGTTAATAGGCAGCTCCTGTAGGTACGGACGAAGAAGCTCCAAGCTGTCTATGCTTCCGCTCACATAGGAAAGCACCACTGGCTTTTCTTTCTTGCCATCCGCGGCAAAGTGACCTAGGCCCTGGCATTTATAACATCGGTACGGCTGTCTTTTCTCGAATTCTCGAGTAGGGATGGTAAAATCGATGAACGATGAATCGATTAATCGATTAAAGGTCCACAATTAATCGATTGATCATAATCTATTTGTGCATTTCGATTAATCGAATTAATCGATTAAAACTATTGGATTAATCGATTACGGCATCCCCCACTCCCGCCGCCAACCTTGCCCCTTGACCGGAGCGCATGACTGCGAGGCGCGCTATCCTGAGACGCAGACGCTGAACGGTATCCACGCTGAACGCTATCCTTAGACGCAGGAATTTGCAAAGCCGATTACAACTACTTTTTCTGGTTCTATTTGGGATGCCGTCGATCGCGCACTTCTACGCAATTGCGTTGCACTGGAGTACGATCCGATGAACTAAATGCCTTCTCAGTTCAAGACATACTATAGTAACCCTGTAGTCGATCGCCGCACCAATCCGAACCCACTTGAGACTTGGCACAGCATGCGAACTGGCCTAGATCATGTGTTTGACGTCGCAATGGAGTATTTGCCAATTCCTGCATTTTCAGTAGCATCCGAGCGCCTTTTTTCGCATGCTGGATGTGTGGCGACCCAAAGGAGGTGTCGTTTGTTGCCAGAGCATCTCGGGCAACTGACATTTCTTCGCTCAGTAGAAGAAAGCATGTGGTTCGGAGCAGCAACCCCATGAAACAAAACAAAAGGGGACTGTTGAGAAAGTTAGCAGCACGGCGATTCGCGAACTTTCAAACGAGAAGTTGATTCTTTTCTGTAAATTTCATACGTGCCAGCGCATCGTCTTGTAGCTTATTTTGTTCGTGTTTGTTTTTTGCCGCGCTGTTTCATCGTGTTGCCGCATAAACGCATGTCTGCTTACATTTGGTATACGAGTAGTTTTCATCACCTGTAGTGTCAATCGCAACTTTCTTTGTATTTTATTCAACCCTAGATTTTACTCGTTTCTTGTGTAAGTGCGGCATTGTAATATGCGCTGCTTATTTACTCACTGGTTCTTAGTGCCGTTCTGTTTTACTCTTTAGCAAATAAAATATTGTTTACCAATGAAACAGAGAGAGAAAATGTATTATAAGGCGGAGAGGGTGGCCTGAGCTAGTACGCCCCTGCCTGCTACTCTGCACCGGGGAAAACGCAACGGGGCAAAAAGAGTGATGAAGTACGATGATGGGCAGATGATTAGGTAATCCGAATATACATAATAAGATATGTTTGCTAGCGCAAAGAGGACAACGGCGCTAGTAACCATCTTTTATTTGCTGTATACCAACTAGCCCAACTGTCCGTCTTATAGAGTATATATACTGTTTTCATAATTGTTGAGCTAACTTTCCTACGATGCAGTTAGTCCAATTAATGGCAGCTAGTCACTTCTTCAAACAGAGTGTTCAAGCGTGGTTTGCTCGCGCTGGGACGCCGGAAAGTGTAAACTCGGCTCTCTTGACACGAACACGCATAACAGACAAACGCCAGCACGTGCAACTACGACCTCGTCTTCTCTTGAAGCAAGAAAGTTGCTGCCATTAGTTGACAGAAAAGGTAGTGCAGGAATGCGCACTCGCAAATTGTGAAAAGGCCCTTATAGACCCTTTATGGTAATCCGCAACTTTACGCGTCGGTTTACCGAACGTCTAGCATCCAGTGCATTACTATTGAAGAAGTGACCTTGTAGCACTTAGTAATACTGTGTGGTCGCATATTTAGGGAGAAATACAGCTTTCAGCTAGAGGCCTCCGTCTTCTACTGTGACAAGAAAGGACAGTCGCGCAATTTATGTTGTAATATCTAGTACACTAGATAGCGCTCACAGCTCAGGATGTACGCACAATTGAAAAGGTGTGAGTGGCGCCGTGTTACGGCAAAGATCAGATGAAACCTGCGGAGTATACTGGCGCAGCTGCTGTTTTTTCTAGCCGGGAGGCAGAAACTCATGTCACTCTATTTCCCGCAATATTAATTAGAACTAACAGACAATAATGCCAAGGAAAGTATAGAGGATGTTATTTGTAATAATTGGGATGTCAATGTGAAGAAAGTAAAGTGGACGAAAAGATAACTTGCCGCCGGCAGGGACCGAACTTGCCACCTTCAAATAACGCGTCCGATGCTCTACCACTGAGCTACGGCGGCGGTCATACCCCGTCCACTTCATAGGGTACACATGACCTAGGAGTGTTAGTCAGCGCCGATCACAGCCATGGCGGCGAGTGTGGAACACTCTTTTTCTGCCTTTTGGCGTCACGTAGCAAGTGACCTTTTTTACACGCTGGCAGCTGACCAATAATCCCTCGCATACTACCTGAAGGCACCAAGTCTGCCAGAACGAGGCCCTCGCTATGAATGAGGGAAAGAAGGTGACCTTTAAGGGCTCGTTTTTCTTTGTCATACACCCTTAACCTCCCCTATACTTTCCTTCGCATCATTGTCTGTTAGTTCTAATTAATATTGTGTCTAACAAAGAAGAACGAGCCCCTAAAAGTAATTCGAAGGTCGCAGGTTCGGTCCCTTCCGGCGACAAGTTATCTTTCCGTCCACTTCACTTTCTTCAGATTTATATCACTATTATTACAAATAACACCCCCTATACTTTTTCTTGGCAATATTGTCTCTTAGTTCTACTTATTATTGTGTCTAACAAAGAAAAACGAGCCCCTAAATGTCATCTTATTTCCTTCTATTTCCCGCAGTTGCCTGTACGGATGGTCTGTTTGAGGCCAGTTTATTTCTGTGTAATCTCTGCATAGGTGACCGCAAGAAAAAGATCCCGTCAGTCCGCAATTATAGTATTATGTAGGGCTTCCACAATATCTAACCGACAAACCGACAAAAGATTACTTGCTTACTAGAGCGAGCGTCTTATTTAATTTCTCCTCGTCTCTCTTTTACCTTTCTCGGGATTGCCTCACCCTCCGCCACACTGCATGTTTCAACTGCGACTTTCCAACCAGTGTGGTCCCCGAACGCGCCTCCGGTTTCGATGAGCTCGAGTAGGCAGGCTTCGAGAAAATGCGACCTGCTGCCGAATAGTCCAGGGATGATGGCCACAGATGCTCGAATCCGCGACATCAACCAACGACGAGGGCCCCTTGTGTCCACTGTGCGAAAGTGTGAATTTTCGCACACAGCACGCAAGGGGCCCGTCGTCGACACTTTCGAAAGGGGGAATTTTGGATCGCCAGCGCGTCTAATGAAAAGATTTGGGACCATATTAAACACGAACGATGCCTCTCAAACAAAGAGATATGGGTTTTAAAGCACCCATTAAAAATGTCGATTAATTGATTAAAAGATTCCACCGAAAGCAATTAATCGAATAAAGGCTAAATCGATTAACGATTAATCGATTAAAAATTTTAATCGACCATCCCTATTCTCGAGAGTCAACCTTTTTTTTCCTTTCTGCCGAAGTGTTGCTAACTCCGTTATCGTGGTTCCCTTCTTTTGTCTGTTCCGCAGTTTCGGCCCTCTGGGTAGCTTTTGCTGGTGTCTGCGTTTTTGGATGGCTAAACCCTTTTGAATAATCCCTTCCATGTAAACGCGTGTCATCAGTACTGAGCTTTCGCCGCATCACACACTCGTCAGCTAGCAGCGCTGCTTTTTCTACCGTATCTACGCCATCCCTATGTTGCACCCAAAGTCTCCCTGCCTGTGGAATACTGCGGTAAAATTGTTCGAGACATATACACTCCACAACCTTATCTCTACTTTCGTAGACATCGGTGCCCTTCAGCCACTCCAAGAGGTTTGTTTTCAAACCGTACGCGAACTCAGAGTAGTCCTTATTACTCTTTTTGCTAGCGTCTCTGAAACGCTGCCTAAATGCTTCTGAGGAAATTCGGTACCTCTTCAAAATCGTTGCTTTCACCTTCCCGTAGTCCTCCGCATCACTCACACTCAATCTTGCGACTACATTTGCCGCCTCACAGGGTAACAACGTCGCTAAGCGCTGCGACCAAGTGCTCGGGGAAAATTTACACCTCTCGCAAGTTCTCTCGAAATGGACCAAGAACAACGCAATGTCCTCTCCCAACTTGTATGGTTTATTCCACTGGTCCATTCGACATGGCTCGACCTCGCTTGGTCTCACAAGGTTGTCCCCTTCGATACCCGCCGCTGCACGCGACTTCAGGATTTCAATCTGTATTGTATCTCAGCCATTTCTTTTTCGTGTTTTTGCTGTTGTCGCTCATGTTCTCTCAAGCGTTCTTCCCGCTCTAGCTCGAGCTTTTTCTGTTCTAGGTCTCGCTTTTGCGCGTCCTGCAACACTTCCCAAGCAATCCGAATACTCTCATCGTCATTTTCACTTTCCTTAATTGTCTTTTGTATAGCTGGTTTCTTCATATTCTTGTCCACATCCACTCCCAACTCATCGCACAACAACAACAGGTCTGACCTCGTCAACCTTCTCAAATCCATTTCAGCTGCTCTTACCGGTGGTTCGAACTGTTTCGTTAAATTTGTGAAAACACTCAGTTGCGACAAATCACCCGATTCCCAGAACTATCATAATTAACACACAAGTTTCGAAGTCTGGCGAATCCAAAGGAAAAAAAAACCACACGCTCACCCACGGATGCAACACCATGCCATTTGGTTCATCCGTCCGCTGCTCCCCGTTGCTCAGGACTTTCTGGGTCGAAGACTCCACTCTGTCTTTCTTCCCAGTTGCTCAGGTCTCTGTGGGTTGAAGGCTTCCTCACTCGCCGTACCCAGACGCTCAGTCCTTCCGGAGACCGTTCCCTGTCGGTGAGAACTTCTTGGATTGAGGGTCCATCCTTACCACTGCCACCAGTTATTGCATCCCACCGCTGAGGTGCGGGAGTTGGCCTTGAATGACGCGGAAGTGCGATGAAGAACTTAGATTTATTTATAATAGGAGCATTAATAAAAGAGGGTGACAAGACTGCAGATAAACATAGTTTCGGCCGGCAGCATATCGTACGCTGCGCACCACGGCCAGGAGAACACGACCCGGCTTTCGATGGTTGTGCTTCTTATAAAGCTTTCCCACACGTCACTTCCCGCCAATCAAGAACTGCGGCGAGATGATGTCAGGTTCGTCCAATTGGCAGTCCCAAACAGGTGGCGTCACTTTCGGCCAATGGGAGACGCAGAGCTTTGTTGCCGGGGGACTGCACTCTTGCGTGCAGAAAGGGAAGAGCTTACGACTGACCCGGTGGAGGAGTTCCTCGGCGTTTTTAAGGGCGACGACAAGAGAAGGGAATCTGCACAGCGAAGAGGTCCATGCCAATATCCGCTTGGTTGGTTTTGGGAAAGAAGGTAACCGTACTACGTGACACAGGTAACAATAATGCGATAGTGCAGCGGAACTTGGTTCCTGACGGAGCTTTGACAGGAAGATGCGGAACCATCATCCTTGCGGACGGAACGTCCTACGAACTTCCAGAAGCGTGGATACACCTGTCTTCACCGTATTTTGCAGGACGTCTACTTGTCAAATGCATGGCACGTCCCCTGTATGAAGTGATAATAAGAAATATACCAGGGGCACGAGCACCTTACGATCCTGACCCGGAATGGACCTATAGGAAGGATCAGGAGGGCAACGCTCGGAAAGGAACCGAAGAGTGCGGGGTACTGAGTCCCGTGAGTGTGGCAACAGCGAAAGGCGGAAAATGGAATTGCCAGTATGGGGAAGGAACAAGGTACTCTGCCATCACAAAAGAAGATCTTCGTGCTGCCCAAAGGGATCATCCATTGCTAAAGTCGTGTTTTGAACGAATCGACGTGGTTCGCCTTACTAAATGGGGCACTCGAGAAATGTTCTTTATGAAAGATGGATTACTTTATAGAGAGTGCTATCTTCACAACGGGAAGAAGATCAAGCAAGTTGTCTTACCAGTGTGTTTGCGTGCGTATGTCCTGAAGGTAGCCCATGACAGTCCTCTGACCGGACATCAAGGAATAAAACGCACAAGCGACCGCTTGCAGGAGGCGTTTTATTGGCCCGGAATGCAGGCAGAAAGAAAGCGGTTCTGTCATGCGACGTCTGCCAAAGAATGGTGCCTAAAGGACGACTGGCTAAGGCTTCGCTAGGCCAGATGCCTATTATCGATACGCCCTTTGAGAGGGTGGTGGTAGACATAGTAGGACCAATGCAACCATTTTCGTTGAAAGGCAACCGATACATCTTGGTGCTAATAGATTGTTCGACGAGATATCCCGACGCTGTCGCGATACCATCCATTGATGCACCTACTGTTGCAGATGGACTTTTTGAGATGTTTTCAAGGATTGGAATTCCCAAAGAAATACTTACAGACAGAGGCCCCTGCTTCACGTCTAGTTTAATGCAGGAAGCCATGAAGGTTTTGTCTGCCAAGATGATGACCACAACACCCTATCACTCCATGTGCAATGGTCTAGTGGAGCGCTTCAACGGAAGCCTGAAACAAATGCTCCGAAACTTGTGTCATGAGAAACCTAGATCATGGCATCGGTATCTAGCACCCCTGCTTCTTGCATACCGGGAGGTTCCCCAAGCAAGTATGGGTTTCTCACCGTTCGAGCTTATCTATGGCCGATACGTACGCGGACCAATGTCAATAATGAAAGAGCTGTGGACGCAAGACGAAGTGAACCCCGATTTAAGGACAGCTTATCAGTACGTTCTCAATCTACGCGAACGTATTGAAGACACCCTGCACCTGGCCCATAAAAATATGTTAACATCAAGGGAGTACCAGCGTCGATGCTACGACAAGGAAACAAAGAAGCGTGGTCTAAAGGTTGGGGATCAGGCTCTTCTCCTTTTACCGATTACTCAAAACAAGCTTCTACTCGAATGGAGAGGACCGTTTCACGTTGTCGGCAAGAAAAACGACGTAGACTTCTTGCTTGACCTGGGGAACAAAGTCAAACTCTTTCACATTAACATGCTAAAAAAATACTATGAACGTACTATGGTGTCGAAGGACGTGAACTGTGCTTTTATCGCCATTGGAGACGAGGCTTGTGATGCACAAATACCATGCTTCAGTAACAAGCAAAATGATATTTTCGCAGAAGTCAAACTCGCTGAGACGCTCTCCCCAGTCCAACGACGAGAAATAAGGAACCTCCTGGGGACGTTCAATGATGTCTTTTCTGATGTGCCTGGACGGACGCATCTTGTCGAGTGCACACTGAATTTAACATCATCGGTACCCATCCAAGTTCCACAGTATCCTCTGCCTTTTGCGCTGAAGGACACCATAGAAAAAGAAGTAGAAGAAATGTTACGCCTCGGAGTCCTCGAGAGGTCAACGTCCCCGTACAGTTCTCCACTGGTGGTAGTGAGGAAGCCAGACAACACATACAGGCTGTGCATCGATTTTCGCAAAATAAACGATGTACTTGAAGCCGACGCAGAGCCGATTCACCGAACCGTACTTCTGAAAAAAAGAAAAAAGTACTTCTCAAAGTTTGATTTATCCAAACGATACTGGCAAGTTCCCATGGCGGCTGAATCTAAACCGAAAACAGCATTCGCCACGGAATCCGGGTTGTGTCAGTTCACGTGTATGCCGTTTGGCATAAAAACAGCGTCAGCCGTGTTCACACGCCTCATGAGAATACGACTGAGGGACGTGAAGGGAGTCCAGCACTATATAGATGATGTTATCGTCGCTACCGATTCCTGGGAAGAACATGTGTCGACATTACGCAAGCTATTCGAAAGGATCAGGGAGGCCGGCCTTACCATCAAGGCACGGAAGTGCGAGATTGGACTCCACAGCGTGGTATTTCTAGGCCACGAAATTGGTGGTGGCAATGTGCAACCGTTGGAGACCACAGTAGACAAGCTCCTCACTGCAAAGCGCCCTGAGACAAAGAAACAGGTTCGATCCTTCCTGGGGCTTGCAGGATACTACAGAAACTTCATACCGATGTATGCAAAGCTAGCTCAGTCGCTAGTCCAATCTACCAAAAAAGCAAGAAAAGAATAAAGTTGAACGGACCCATGAAATGGACCTGGCTTTCAAAAAATTGTGTACTGCGCTCGCCAGTCGTCCCATTTTGAAAAATTGCGCGCGTCTAGAGATGCAATGCCTCCTTGCATCATGTTGCATCCCGGTGAGGCCATCGTCCCAGGATCGATGAACGTGAAATACGAACCACCTCGGCTCTGGCGCGGAGGCGTCGCTCTGGGGATGACTCACACTCCCGTGCCTCCGTGGGAATGCCGCACTTATCCGCTGAAAAGCTGGATGCTGCAATGTGCGCAGTTCGTATCTAACAGCGTTTAGGTATTGCCGATTTAAGCTTTCATGGTGTCACAAATATTAATTTCATCCGCTGACGAATTACTTACTATAGGAATCGCACTAGCAGAAATTGATTATTCCCAAGACATTCATTCGACGAAAACCGTATTAAGCAACAGCCAGCTATTTCTCTCACAGATCACTGTGCAGCTTTAGAATACCCTTCCGCTCAGCTTATTCAATCGGCCTTTCATACAATATCAGCGTAAAATTTTTAACTCAGATTTTGGTATGTAAAGCCTTTCCAGTCTCTGCTTGATTGTCCGCTTACTATTAATCTATTAATTTTATCAAGGGGTAGTTGATCAGGCGCTATGTATTTTTTCAGCGTCACGCAGCTCGCACAGTATATGTCATGCATTAACGTAATTTGCCATTACACATGTTTATCGTTATTGCGTCTTCCCTTTGTGCCTCGAGCTACCAGAGATTGACAGACTCTTGGCGAAAATAGCATGTCCGAGAAAAAGGGCTAAATTCAGAAAGACGCTCACGAACCAGTTTACCGCGAGAGAAATTTTGTCATCACAAGCCCATCCATAAAACGAAAAAAAAACGAGGTACGAGATCGCATATTACCATATAGTGCACTCCCCGTAGGCGCAGTGCGATTAACTGGTGATATTTCAGCGATTCCTGCGCAGTTGCTATATTTTTTAACGCAGCAGCGTTGAAAAGCTCGTTTCGCAGAAATTCCTGTGTCAGAGTCGGCGTCGTTGGTTGTGACCAAAAAATCAGCGTTGTCCGTCAGCGAAAATTCGAGATAGATGCAAATAAATATTATTAAAAACAAAATTTGGTTCTATTGTTAATCGAACCCACAATTTTGGCGTGGAAAGCATCTGTACGCCAGTTCTCGAAATTGCTTCGGAAGAACACACTGTATGAATGTTATGCAATGCGAGGAGCGCCATTGACACATGTAATATTGCGTGGCAGAAGCGTGGAATCACACTAGTGGGTCAATTCCACGAAAGATCGAAAAACTGTGTATATTTGATGTTTCCGATTTTCCTGATAATTTTGTATGTTGTGCACATATGACTGCGCAGCACGAAATCGCAGTTCGTTTTCAAATAAAAATTTTTTTCATCACAGGAAAATTCGACAAGTGTCGCCGGTTGACGACGACCAGTTTACGAAGAGTGCGTTTTCGTAAATTCGCGATCATGCTGGCAGCTACTGAAGCTATATATTACAAATATCTTCCTTTTTTGGCGGAAGTAGAAGTAAAGAGGAAATAGGTGGTATGATTTCATGGAATTCTGAGCAAATCATGTATTTTTAAAAATTCACGAAAAACGCTGCGTTTTTGAAAATCAGTCAAATTTGGGACACTATGGCTACTTCTGCGAACATCTCAGCTTGTTCATATTTGCCGTATGAATAGGCCTTTATGTGAATAATGAACCTCTGCATTTGTATTTCTCTAATAATTTTCAAAGTAGTAAATTTTCATGCTCGAAACACCAAAAAGAGAAAAGTGCTCCTCGATTAAAAAATCTATAATAAAAAAAACCCAATCTCAATTTTGTTCAAGGTCCCCCAAAATGTTCTCAAAGGACTGCAGAATGATATTATGAAAAAACATGTTGCATCATTTTTATTAGCACAAAAGCAGAAAATGTCAAACATTGTGTTTCCAGAGCGTTGTGGCTACTGCGTGAAGGACATCTCTAGTAACAAGAAAATACAGTAATACGTCTTTTTTCTTCTCTGAGCTTCGCTAAACAACAGTAATGATCTATTGTCGGAAAGAGGGAACTGTTTTGTAAAGAAAAAAAGATCGTTCCAATTAAATGCATTTGCGTGGTTTGCGACTTCACGCCAGTGTTAGACATCCCTCAGTCCACAGTAGGCACTTTCAGTTGTAGCCTCCTTTTCTTTCATCTATTTCAGTTGAGTATAATTCATATCTTGAGTGCTAAAGAACGCATTCCCTCCATGCGTCTCTTATGATGATGTGGTGCGCCAGAATTGAGAGATTGGTATAAAAGCCAAGGTCTCTTCATGAATGGAAATGAATTTCTGGAGCGCGGTCGCCAAGACGTGTGGTTTTTGTTGGCCCGAATGTGTACGTTGTCAAACCTTATGTGATCAATGCAGAGTTTAAAAAGAATCGATTACGTGAACATTGGTGGCAGCAGTTTTGGCCACGGAGAAAACACGTTTTGTTTGCATTGCATCTGCTTTGTTTTGCATCTCCTTGTATGTCTTGAAGCAGTGCTGGCAGATCTGGTCTCCCTCTTGAATTGAGTGCGCATCCTACTTCATGACCCTCCGCAAAAGAGACTCGATACGATATCTTCTACATAACGAAAATTCCGCTGCAGCGGAATTTTCTTTTTGTGCACCATGAGGCAGTCCGTACAAAATCGCGGTCATGGCTATAACGCCTACCCGTAGCCACCTTCAGAGCGTAGGACAGTGATCGCATCAAGGTGAAGCACAATTTGGATGCTTAACTTCTATCTCAGGTGGTGTTTGGCTGACTGGCACAGCCGTGCTCGTTGCTGTCGTCTGCTCAGGCGGGCGTCTATCGCGCCGCCCTTTGCACCTGTCCGGCTAACGCATGCTACTCCGTTTACACGAGTGCTTGTAGCGCGGGCCACTCGATCCGCCACACGATCCGCACGGTGCGGATCCAGAGACCGGGCGGGAGAGCGACGAGCGGTGAAAAATGTATCGTGTAACCAACGCAATCGACACCCCAGCATTTTCTCGTGCAGAGCGACAATGCCTGGCAAAACAATGTGTGGCTGCTGTGCTTATAGTTGCACTGCGGTACTCGCCGTTCACCACTGTCGCTATTTGCGATTTGTCACATTCTTACAATGCATGATCGACTCAGCTACACAAATTTCGCGTTTAGCTTCGTTGCTTTTATATAGGTAAGCGCATTTACTTAAAAAAAATTATCCAGAGGAATGAAAATGTCCGTGCTGCCCGTCGACGAGGAATATAAGTGGTGTCGCAAATGCATTTAATTGGAACGATCTTTTTTCTTTACAAAACAGTTCCCACTTTCCGACAATAGATCATTACTGTTGTTTAGCGAAGCACAGAGAAGAAAAAAGACGTGTTACTGTATTTTCTTGTTACTAGAGATGTCTTTTACGCAGTAGCCACCACGCTCTGGAAACACAATGTTTGACATTTTCTGCTTTTGTCCTAATAAAAATGATGCAATATGTTTTTTCATAATATCATTCTGCAGTCCTTTGAGAACATTTTGGGGGACGTTTAACAAAATTGAGATTGGTTTTTTTTTATTATAGATTTTTTATTTGAGGAGCACTTTTCTCTTTTTGGTGTTTCGAGCATGAAAATTTACTACTTTGAAAATTATTAGAGAAATACAAATGCAGAGGTTCATTATTCACATAAAGGCCTATTCATATGGCAAATATGAACAAGCTGAGATGTTCACAGAAGTAGCCATAGCGTCCTAAATTTGACTGATTTTCAAAAACGCAGCGTTTTTCGTGAATTTTTAAAAATATATAATTTGCTCAGAATTCCATGAAATCATAAGAGCTATTTCCTCTTTACTTCTACTTCCGCCAAAAAGGAAGATATTTGTAAAATATAGCTTCAGTAGCTGCCAGCATGATCGCGAATTTACGAAAACGCACTCTTCGTAAACTGGTCGTCGTCAACCGGCGACACTTGTCGAATTTTCCTGTTATGAGAAAAGTTTTTATTTGAAAACGAACTGCGATTTCGTGCTGTGCAGTCATATGTGCACAACATACAAAATTATCAGGAAAATCGGAAACATCAAATATACACACTTTTTTGATATTTCGTGGAATCGACCACTAGGCGTCAAAACACGTGAATTGCGCAAGGAGTGGTTGGTTTAAGGGCCCACCATTTACAAGGCACACAGGCAAAATTAATTGTCATTATCAACAACAGCATCAACAACGTGTGCAGCTGCGCAGATATTCGTTTTGCCGTACGGGCGCGTAGTGGGCACTTCGAAACTGTGCTTGCAGGAGGGCATTCCGGGATAGTATGAAAGGGCCAATTTACAGGCGCACAGACGTTCCTTTCCTTGCGACGCGGTTTAGCTGTCCACCGAGAAGAGAAGCCAGTCCAGCGATTGAGAAGGCATTGCGAACAGCGTCCGATTGCGCTATCGCGTTCTGGGGGGCGATCGGCGATCTGTTCGTTCCGCTTGTTCGTTCTCCTGGGGAAGAACAAGCGCGCTGATTGGCTGAAGCGGGAGATGCCACTCAAGGCCGGGGGGGGGGGGGGGGGTGTCGCCATTTCTTTTTTTTGCTTAATCTTTTCTTTTTTGGTGACGTCATATCGCGTAATAACGAGTAGGGTGATCGAAGATCTCTGTTCTGCGCCGTTCCTTCTGAATCCATTCTGGCGGCGCACGCGATTAGCCGAAGCCGGAAAAAACCACGTCTCTGAGGGGCGTAGCCATTTTTCTTTTTGCTTGATCTTTTATTTTTTGGTGACGTCAGACCGCATCATAACGAGCATGTCGTCTGCTACAGACGAACGGATCACGAGGCTGTTC
The DNA here is from genome assembly GCF_013339695.2 of Rhipicephalus sanguineus. NCBI lineage: Eukaryota > Metazoa > Arthropoda > Arachnida > Ixodida > Ixodidae > Rhipicephalus > Rhipicephalus sanguineus. The sequence continues at coordinate 110,971,994 of NC_051179.1, forward strand.
GCACGCGTTCTCTCGAGCGAACAAGGGCTTCGCACGGCATGATGCGGCGGTTGCGGCTGCCGCAACAGCTGACTTTCAGACAATCGCGCTTGCGACGTGTGCTTCTCTTGCGGTTGGAGGTGCGAGATGCGTTTGAAGCCATGAGCGAGTGCGGCGTCGCTTTCAGTTCTCGAAACGAACAGTGCGAACGAAATGAACGAGCCAGCCACTGGGCTGTGGTCTTATGCGCAGGGACTTCTTAGTTCAAAAGCGCCTCCAGCTCTTGCCACGTGTCGTCCCGGTCCTCACTCGTGAACGACGGCCCCAGCGGACGCGACGGCGTTGCGATCTGTGGGTGCTCTTTTATAAAAGCCAGCAGAAACTCACTTTGACGATCCGACACCCGGGAGCCAAGCCAGACATTCCGGTGGGACGACATTTTGAAAAACTGCGCCAACCGCTACTTTTGTTGTTGTTTTTTTTCGCGTGCGCTACCTAACACAGCAAGCACGTTACAAAAACTAACACCAATAAATATCAGCACTCAAAGCTATTGCTGTTTCAGAAACTGCTTGAGCTTGAAAAGAAAAACAATATCTTTTCGTATAACAACTGTATTTATTAGAAGGCGAGAAACACTTCGTTTTGAAATATACGGTCCCCATGCCGAGGACAAACGATGCGCGTCTACTTCCGGAAAGCTCGCCGCTCACCGCTTGACGATTGGCTGTCGTCTTCCTCTCGGCGGAAGAGAGCTGCGGACCGCCCACTTTTGTGACGTAACACCGCCAGAACGAAAGCGGAACGAGCAAAGATCTCCGATCCCCCCCCCCCCCCCCCTGCTCTTGAAGGCGAAGCTCAAGCGCCCTCCTAGTCGTTGCGTATTCCAAGAATACGCGTCGGTGCATTCATGATATGATGACCATATGTGACACATGCTGGACAATCTGGCATGAATTAAGACAGTAGTTTGCACACTCCGGTTTAAGATACAGCTATATCTGGCATATTCCGTTGACGACAGGTCCTTGCTTGTTAAACAGGGCGACTGTTGAGTGCACAAAAAGTGGAATTAAAGCGATTCTTGAAGCATCGCACATGTTTCTACGTCCTCAGTTACGCAATAACTTCCGACATTTAAGGAGGGAATGGTATATTTTTCTTCGCCATTTCGTTTAACAAACTTCCGCTGCTCGATCGGGTTGCGTTCAAGTTTATGACTCGGGATCAAGTAAAAAGTATCCTTGCCTTTCTAGATTTCTAAATTTATTTCTGTCCGTCACGTATTTGCTTTATAAAGTAATGCAGCGTTCTTACTTTATTATAGCTCTTAGCGAGCCGCAATCTGCGGTTTAATGCGCGTTTAATGCGTTTGGTTCATCACTGCTTGTTTCCCCCCTGTATGCCGCGGAAGATATTAAATTGCATGTTTCTGTAGGAGGCCTCAACCGCATCCCTAAAAAGCTGCCATAAAGCATCAACTTATGTCAATGTACCGGTCAAAAATTATTCCAAGTCGGCAAGGCCTCGCTTTATCAAGTCGTAATTCGAATATTAGAATTGAGGACCCTAGACACTGAGTCCCCAAGATGCGTTGCGCAGGCTCGTTTTGGGTTGAGAGACCAGAAGAATTTGAGTGTTGAGTCAAACGCAGGTGGCGTCTGGTAACACGCACGGGACACCACGCACGGGAAAATTAAAAATAGGCTTCAACCATAAAGATAATCTTTTCTATTAGTGTTGTGCGAATATTCGAATTCGAATCGAATAATAGCTAAACGAATAATTCGATTCGACTTTCGAATAGCTAGTATTCGAAGTTTCAAATAATTCGACAAGACGAATACATAACACGCGACAAACGCCAATGGTGCAACTTAGTTAGGGTGGGGTGGCTAAAACTGAAGCTCACGTCGTTGCAGTAGGCCCTCCGTTAAAACTTTCATTGATAACCTGGTTCAAAAGCGACCGCATGTTTATATTAAAGGAGATTATGCCATTTGCATACGTAAAAAAAGAACACAGGTGTCGCTGCCACTGGGAGGCGGCACCTACCAGCGACAAGCTGGACGACCAAGTTTGGGCCGTCCGGCAGGCAGAAGATGCCGCCATGGTCCAAGGACTTTGAGCCGTCACCTGACGTCATCATCATCGACGGAGGGTGGGATGGGACAGGGGCTAATCCTATCTTCCCCCCGCCTCACCCGAAGAAAACTGCCGGACCTTTAATAAAGTTTATTTATTCATTTACTTGAGTCAAGCTCTTCACAACTTCGCTTCCGAATCCACGGACTTCTTGCATAGTTCGGTCGCGTATGCCTCAAGCGCGATAAAACGTCCCGACTTTGGCCCGCAAAAGCTCGCTTATTGGCTTCACATGTGAAAATTTGTTCACGCTGTGCAGTCGCCACTGCCGCACCGCACCGCTCATTCAGAAACTCCCATCGTTCTTACGTTTAATTAAAACGCTGCTCTGAACGGGCGCCCGAATATCTTTAGGCCCACAGCACCCATTGCGAAGGAGCACAACATTACTACTGCAAGATAAACCGTATTACGCTACCATAGGGGAAAAACAAATCTAGCTACCGTACCCCCTTCTCTTAGCCGTTAGGAGGTTAGGAGCGGCGCTGCTTACTGGGATGGCGCCTCCTCTATAAACATGCTTGCGCGCCTATAAAAGCTGAAGAAGAAGAAAATGAAACTCCCGAAGAAGCGCGTAATAAAGCTGTCGCCAAGCAGTAGCGTCAATGATTTTAGATGTGAAGCATCTTATAGCGGAGTTCAATCCGGTGGTGGTGGTGGTGGTGTGCGGCGTGACCACCCTTACTGCGCATGTGCAAACCCTCTCCCCTTCCCTTCCCCCTCTCCCCCCTCCCCCTCTCCACTTCCCCTCTCCCCTTTCCCCCCTCACCACTCCCCCTCTGAAACGCGGGCTCTAGATGCCGAAACACTGCTCGCATCGCCTCATGGTCCCCTTTAGCGGGAGATGGTGTGATTTTCCTTTGTCTTGCTGTAAATGGCGGTACACGTTTTCTGCAAATATACTATTCGAGATTCGATTCGATATTCGATATTTCTGGTCACTATTCGGCACTATTCGAGTCGAATTCGATTCGAGATGAAATTTCACTATTCGCACATCCTTAATTTCTATACAAATGAAAATGAAAAGAATACATTTTGAGGAAAGCGGGCAAGCAATATATGTCACAAAAGAAGTAGTTTCGCTGCAAAAAAATAGTGAGCCGTTTAAAGCGAAGCAGTGCAAAAAGAAGTCAAGTGTTCACAGATATTGTTTTGCCACAGCCTTCAAGATGGCGAGTTTACCCAGTTCGCTTGCGCAAAATGACAAAAACCAGTAGAAGGGCAGCAAGTTTGCTTTGCGACCATTTGCTGTACGCTGTCTTTTGTTGCGATGACTTCGAAGGTCTCTTTCTATCGTAGCTAAAAACTATTTACATAGAGTGTGACCGGCGGCGGAAAACACGCCACACAGCGTCGTGGCCCGCTCTGCGTTGGCGTCGTCTTGCGGGAGACGCAAGACACCTTGGGGACCCATGCTAGTTTTCAGTTTTTGGGTCTTGGGCCAAAACGAACGTACGAACCCAGAACTGGCTTGGTTACTTTGCTTTGAACATCCTATAGGGCATTGGACTAAACAGTGGTCAGAAAACGACACCGGGACTACTTCGTAAGTGCTATATTTCTGAAGGAGGTCGACAGATACGTAGATACGGTCGAGTCTTGCGTGGCTAGTACCTTCGAATCGCATGTACTTTACAGCACTCATACTTTAGAAAGTTTCTGCGACATGTTGCAGGCCCCAGTCTTCGACAATCCGTGTCAGAATATCAGTACTCCTACTCTGAATGCACGACTCCTGTCTTGCGCGCTCAGGACACAGTTAAAGTCACCTAGCAAGATTAGCTGTCTTTTCGAACAGAGCCGTTCATCTATGCCATGAAAAAACAGGGCACTCTCTTCGACCTCTTGGTGGTGCCTGGGCAGTCCATTGCACGCCCAGGCACCACCAAGAGGGCTAACTCGCCGGCGACACGAACCTGGTGGGGCAGGTCGTCGACCTTTACTCCCGGCTTCAGCTTCAGCGACACGGTCTTCTTGGTGGAGCCCTTTTCTCGCATGCCTTGTAAACGCCAGCGCTCTCGGTAACCTCGGTGACGTTCCCGAATACAGTGAATGCGGTCCGGATGTCTTTATCTTGGACGCCATGAAGCATCCAGTACCGGCGCAGTTTGACCTGCTGGTCCTCAGGGTCGAAAACCACACACCGGCGGCCTTTGACCTTCAGCTCCTTAACCGCTCTAATTTCTTCGTGGCTTCACCGGTTTTCAGGGTGAACGACCAGACATGGTTGTTCTGGTACGCCCCTAACGCCACGACGACAGGGAGCACCCCAGCAGTGGCGAGGGCGTCTCGGAAGTCTTCAACCTTATAGGGCCACTCACGCACGTCTCCGTGAGAAAACAACGTTTTGTGAACAACACAGCCAGTGGGCAGAGTTGGCAGCACAATCTCGTATGCGTTATCTTTTTCGACAGCCATCCTGTTACCGCGGCCGGCATGGGCCGCTATCGCCACTCCATCGGAGCCGTTCATCCTGCATCCGTTCGCTGGAGCGTCCGCAAGTAGAACGAGTACCGTCTTTCAGCATGCTAACGGCGAGCTATTTATATACACCATTTACTTCAGCGTGCTTTCTTGCTCACCAGCGCGATGGCGTGAAGTGCGCGAGGGTCGCGCTTTAATGGTCTTCGCCACGCTCGTAGAGATGAGTGGCGTCTCCGTGTACATCGCCCTACGGGACGTGGACGCCTGCGCACGCGCTTACCTCGTGGAGAGAGGAGGGGGGTTGTATGTCTTGCGCTTTCACCGTGACGTCCGCGCTGAATTTACGGAGCGTACGAAGGTCACCTCGCTCGCTGCAGCGGCCGCTTTTGCGAAGCATGCACGCTGTTCAAACAAAATAACTAACCACTGTGACTGTTGTTAGATCGCACGCGTCCTGTGTGTACCTGCGTTCGCTTCATGCGCCCTTCTTTATGTTTGAGCCGCGCGCTTTAATTAAATGTCGAGCTGTGTGACACTTGATAGTTCATGCTCGCCCTGTGTGTGTTCTTTTCGTGCGTCCTCTGCGCTTAAGTGACGCGCTGAAAATTTCGAGCTGCTTTCCGTTCTTTGCGTTACATTCAAATTTGTTTCTATCGCATTTATTGCTTCACCGTTGCGGCGAAACTGTGACTTTTTTTCCTCTTGTGTTGACGGGCCAGCGTCGTTCCATTGTCGAGGTCCAATGTATGTCCGGTCTTCGAGCACTGTTCGTCAGGGAGAGATGAAGCGATATTTCATTCGCAGAGACATTCTTCTTGAAGGTGAACATCTTGACAGTTTTAACTGTCTAGTTGAGTTGATAAACTGAGCGTGCCTCCAAACCTCCCGCGCTCCCCACACAAAAAAAAAAAAACTACATACACGGCCTTGGCAGCACGGCGGAAAAGAGAAAGAAAAACCGCAGCGCAATTGTACTCTCCCCCCTCAGCAACACGAAAAAGCCTGCTAAATCCTCAAGAAGGTGCCCCCTCTTTGTCCATGATTTTCTTTCACTACCATTCCCCCTACCCCCAACGACGTCGAGCCTCGCTCTCTAATGGGCTGCAGGAATAAGCGTTTTTGCTTATCCTCAAATCATTACTACTACAATAACTCTCCTTCCAACGAAACGTCAAGCGCCCCACAACCTGTTTTTGTGCCAAGCGACCCCTGCCTTCCTTTCGCATTCCCCGTCATCCGCAAACTGGTCTCGTCAGCGCCCTCTCTCCCTTTCTTTTTATGGACGGACCACATCCTCCGAAGTGTCAATTGCATTCCTATATTGATATCTCGGTTATCACTTATCATATGGAAATCATCTTTTTCACCAACAGGCGCACGTATATGCGTTCTAAAAATCTATATCAAACACCTTTCTCTAGCTCAGTTCGCTAAATATATAAAAAATTATCACTGATTTCAGTTTTTCAAGTTCTATTAGCTCAGTTTACAAGAAAGATCAAGCTTATTACACGTAATGATAGACCTCGACCTGGCGTTTATTAACACCGTAAGCGGACAAAAATTACCCTTTATTTATTCTAACCAGACCAAAAATATCTTTTCACCAATTAGATTTACTTATAACACAGAATAACTCTTCATTGAATCAACCCACAACTATGATGTTTTCCATTAATGCATATGTTACCGATATTGAATATTACGGTGCTGTGTTTCAATTTACAGCATTATCCATATTTTAAAAAAGAACAAGTAGTCCAAACAACGCGTTTTAGAAATATCGGCGTGATTTTTACTGTCATCCTGTATTTCAAGCATAGTCTTGGAAACCTGTTTGGTTATCAACTAAACAGTACCCAATTTTAGCACTTTTCGACAAAAATGACGAGATAAGTTAAAAAGAGTTCACTCACCAATTTTGCGCCACCCCGCGACCGTCCACTTGTTCGCCACTCGCGAGATCACAATGTGTTGTATGCTACACGGCACCATCACACGACTAAGGTTCCCGCAACTTGGTGCTGTCTATGACAACCTTTTTTGACGCTTGTAGTCACTTGTAATGTCCACAAGGTGCACGGAACTATAAGTGCACAAGGTGCACGGCGCCCAGTCCTGTCTGTTGCCGTGCCCTCGTCCGCTGTTTTTTTTGTGTGTGTGTGTGCTAATTCGTTATGTATTTAGTCAATACGCATCAACAAGCCCAACTCGCTTCTCTAATACTGCTAGTCTCTCTTCACTCCTCGGCCGCCGACTCCCCCCGCCGGCCACATTCTCTCCTTGTTAGTTGCGCCGTCCGGTACAGCAAAGCGGTAAAGCCTGGTCATCATCCTGTTCGCAGGACATATACGCAGGGGTCCTAATCACCCAACCTCTACCGTTGGAAGGCAAGTGTCGGTCAGAGACCCCGCAACGGTTCGGGCGAAAAAGAAAATCTTTAACATTGGTTTCTGGGAACTGGCCTACAGGCGAGGCTGCCTACGTCACTCTTCCAGCAGCCAATGAAATCTGCTGAGCGATTCGCCGGAGTACATGCGGAGAATCCACGGGCGTATAATCAGAGAATGAGCGCCCTTTTCTTTCGTCTGTTGCCCTCGGGAGTAAAACAGCGCCGAATGAATGTATATACTCCGGTACATTCCGATGTGTTGGAGTTTGAGTAAGGCCACCGGAGTTCAGAGGAAGCATCATCCTCGAAGACCTCCCAGCTGGGTATATTTTCGTTCACAGCGTATGACGCAGAAGCGTGGTACCCGCTACACATCTGTAAGGCATTATGTGCACTTCATTTGTGCTGTGGCTGATGACGATGAAGAACTATGGCTGAGCCCTTTGTAATGGGTTGGAAGCATTGAACAACACACTCGTCGCGCAATTCGCATTGTGTGACGCCTGGTTGTTTTATTACTCTTCCACCATGCTATACTACATATGATAATCCGATTCCTTGGACGACATGACAACTGTATAAGGTCTTTTTGCGACGGAGTTTCAAGCACCAGTGTGGCTCTGTGGTCGAATACGCGACTGCCGCAGAGAGGGCCCGGGTCGAAATTCCATCCGATTCTGGCTATTTTTATTGTGATAGCAATTATGTGGACACTCTAGGCTGTATTTTTGCCGTCGCTGTCGCCGTCAAGTCCAGCATATGTATATGTATGTATATATAAATAAAAGCCACAAAGCAAAAAATGTGAAGAAAAAATTTCCGAAGCCCGACACCGGGATTCGAGCCTTCAACCCCTCGCTTCGCAGCACGCTGCTTTATACAACTCTGCCACGCGCCACCGGCCGTTTAGCATAGCAACAGCGAGTTATTTATATACACCATTTAACGCTAAGGGCACGCAGAGCTCGGAGGTGCTTCAGTATGGTGTGGTATCACCCGCGAGATTGCCCGAAGGGCGCGCTTTAAAGTAACGCTCCTACATTTTCCTTCAGACGCACACTAAAAAGTGGCCCATTTCTTTACACTGACGAGGGGTCTCTCCACGCGCCGCAGTTTTAAAGAAAAGGAAGTCTAAGAGCGTTGGGCTGTAGCGCGCTGCTGAAAGACAAAGAAGTAACAACCGTAACAGTTAGTTCGCGCTCGTCCTGTGTGTACCTGTGCGTTATTTTCGAGTGTCCCTCCTTGTGTTTGAACAGTGCTCTGCAAGTGTCGAGCTCTGACCGTTGTTAGTTCGTGGTCGTCCTATGTGTGTTCTTTTCGCCAGTTCTTTGCGCTGGAGTGGCGCGTTGCAAGTGTCGAGCTGCTTGCCGTTCTCCGTTGCGGCAAAACTGTGACTTTTTCTCATTTCATATTTTCCTATCTCGCGCGGTAGCGGTACGGACACCGGCGGCGGCGGCGGACAACTACAGCACTAAAATCGGTTGTTGTGGTCTCAGCACAGCTTTCGCTGTAAATTCTGGTCGAACCGCGCAGTGATACGAGACACGAAGGGAAAGGCAAGACAAACGAGCGCAGACAAACGAGCGCAGACAAACGAGTGCAAGACAAACTACGCTCGTTCGTCTTGCATTTCTCTTCGTGTCTCGTCCCACTGCGCATTTCGACCAGAATGTTCTCGTACCAATTAAACAAAGTTTCAACTTCAATTTCAAATTTGCCTTTAAAAACTAACCGGTTCCTGGCCAATCCCCCAGTGTGGCTATGAGCCACAGGTTCTAGGATCTACTCTACTACAACTCCCCCATCTCTCCACGCTGCTTACTCATATTTCGCTGTAAAAGCGAGTGATTGCCAATGGTAAGGTGTTGGTAAGGCCGGTGTTTCGTTTCACTATGGATTGTAGGACAACCACAACCGACTGCTGTGAAGCGGGCGTTGCTCTTGTAGAATGGCGTGCGATACTAGCGTCGTTTTGTCATCGTCGTTCATCGAGTATCGCCGGGAAAGCAGCTGCAGTGAGGCGCCGACAAATGCGTGCAACGGGTTTACGATGCTGTTTCCCAGCGAAAGCTGTTATGAGATCACAATAACAAGCGATATTGGCGCCGTTGCTGTCCGCCGCCGCTGGTGTCGCTCAGAAAAACGTTTCCAGGTCGGCTGGGATTTCAACCAGGGCGTGGCAGTCGAATATTCTGCCACAGAGTCACACCGGTGCTTGGAACTTCTTCGCAAAAAGGCCCTACACAGGCGTTATGCCAGGCAAGGAATCGCGTTAAGATATGTAGCAAAGCGTGGTAGAACAGTAAAATAACAGCGAGGCGGTCACAAAATGCGAATTGCGTAAAAAGTGGGTTGTTGAATGCTTCCAACCCATTACAATGGACTCAGCCATAATTCTTCATCGTCATCAGCCACACCCCAAACAAAGTGCACGCAATGCCTTACAGATGCGTTGCGGATACCGCGCTTCTCCGCAGAATTACGAATAATGCTGTAGCGGGTGTTTCCCCACCATAGGTCGCCAAAAAATGTAGAGCTCACCCAGACTCACTCGTGAAATATATTTTGCCCTTAGAGCTCACTCAGACTTAGGCTCACCAAAATTTCCCTACTTCACAAATATTATGATTTATGGAGTAATGGTTACCTTGCAGGTGTGCTTGTATTAGTTGCCCCAAGAGTTTACAACAAGCTCTAGAAAGGCCGCTTTTCCAGCTTTCGTTCTGATTGTGCTGCGTGCTCGGCGCAGGCCTCGCGATTTTTTGGTATCTTGCCACCACACTCCGAGAGAACCTATGTAGAAAGTAGATACAATAGGCGCTTGATAAGGTTCAAAACAGGTCGCGTTGGTACAGCACAACTGAAGTTGGATAGCACAACAATTCGACGGGACACACGAACACGGTATGTTTTTATGTGTGGGGCACATGTTCCTTAGAAATGATATCCCCGGTACGCTGTGCCTGTTGCTAGGGTCAAAATATGCATCCAGCAGTCATGCTGTGATAGCCAAACCATAGTGTGAACGCGCTTAAGAGCTATACGCCGCGTGCTATAGGCGTGACCCATGTTCTTGTTAATACTTTTAATTGTTGGGGTTTTGCGTCCCATAACAACGATATGATTTGAGGGACGCCGTAGCGAAGGGCTGCGGACACTTTGACCATCTGGTGCTATTTAACGTGCACCGAGACAGGCCTCTAGCATTTCGCCTCCATCGAAATGAGGCCGCCACGGCCGGGATTCGATCCCGTGTTCTTGTTCATGTTCTTGTTCGACAAGTGATGTCGGACCGAAGTGGTTAGTTAAGGACGCCTCCGAATTCCACTCGCAAGTGTCGTGGCGACGGCATTAGCAGCTGTATGCCATCTCTTCTAGAGGCGGCAAACATCGGTATGGCCTCCTGCACCTGTTTGGTTCAATCACCTACGAAGAAACGTCCCGAGAATCAATTGGAGTGTATCTCAGAACTGCGAGGAATAAGAGTTTTGAAGTAATTTTCGCCGGTGCTCTTGGCTAAGCGACGAGCCATATCAAGTGATTGTCAACTTAAGCTCAATAATTACAACGCATGA
>NC_051179.1:110987511-111065010 GCF_013339695.2 Rhipicephalus sanguineus
GTGACCGAAAAATTCTTTCTCCCCGAAGTTTTCTACCAATGCACTGTTCTCGATGCAGTAAATCAGCACGAAGTTTTTAATACGTTTGACATGGTCGGTAAAATAACTGGCGAGGAATGACCCAATAAGAAGAGTGGTGTCATCGGCGCATATGATAAATTCAACCGCTGTATCACTATTAGTAATGTCGTTAACGTAGAGGCTCGAAAGCAAAGGACTTAATGTGCTACCTTGCGGCAGGCCATTTAGTATAGGAAGAAAACGTGACTTCTAGTCTAATATGCAAACTGATTGTTTGCGATCAGTAAGGTAACACTTAATAGTGTTAATGGAATACCGCTAAGGCCATTCCTTGGGAATTTTCTTACCAAAATTTTGTGATTTATGCAATCTAATGTCTTGCTAAAATCAATGAAAAGCGTCAAAGCGAAGATATTTTTTTTTCGATATTTTTAGTAGATGTTCCTTGAAGGCGAACAAAGCAGTTTCCGTTGGCCTGCCTCACGGTGCAAGAAATGCTTTAGGTGAGCGAACGACGCGGAGGGAGCGCTTGTTGGGGAGAGACGGACTATGTTCTCCTTTTCCAGGTGCCTGCGACTGAGGACCGTGGCGGGCTTCTGGCAAATTCCGCAAAGCACCTCCAGCACGTGAGTGACGGTTTCCAACTCTGAAAAACCGAGGTATCGGGCGAAAAACGTAGCGCTAACGGCCCGTTTCGTCGGTCATAGCTTCGCTTGTCGCTGTGCAGTGCATTTCCGCGCATATGGGGTATGGCCTTCACAGTCCACGTGCTACGTTAGTCGTGCTACATTAGCCGTGCAGTGCACGCACTTCTTCTTGTTGCTTTCGTTGCTTTTTCAGCTCGTTTTTTTAAAATGCCATAGTGTCCAAGTGTTTTCGCGCTGCTGAAGAATGGGCAAGTGCTTTGTGTCCTTTTGCAACAGTGGCTAAAGATCTTGCAAAGAGAAATACGTGCTTTTCATGCTGCCAGGCAACGATGAAAGGCTTCAGGCATGGAGGCGTGCGATACCACGAAAAGACCGCGTGCTGCAAAGGACAGATCGTGTGTGCCAAAGAGATATCTCGCACCGTGGTTTTACCTGGGATTCACATAAGTTCTTTAAAAACAAGGACCAATGGGACCGGGACGTTCCCTAAAAAAAGCGAAATCAACATTGGCATGCGTTCGTTTAATGCTAGATGCAAAGCTTAATGTCACAGGACTTCAAAGCTGGAGATCCGGTGCGGCATTTTGAGTTTCTGAATTAATTTCAATTACTTGTGATTCTGAGGTGCGCGAGAAATCAAAAGAAACGGGATATTCCTGCATTCCGCTCGTTTTGAAATGCACTCGCAGCGGTAGTGAACGTTTGACAAATGGATGTGCTTGGCCTCCGCGACCGTATTAGTTGACTGAAGGTGGTAAGACAGTGCTATTTCTTGTACTAAATACCTCAGGAACTGTTGCATTCGTCATATTCGCTGTATGCGCACTGGTTAACTGGACGAGCTGCCTCAGTAGGCGAAAATTCCGGCTGCTGTGCACACGGTGACGTTGCGTCCATTTGAACGGGTCGTAGATCGCCTCGATGCGCGTGGTCGTCAAGGCAGCCTACCGAATCGAAGTTGGTAGCGCCATCTCTAGGGCTGCTTGCGAAGCAGAACATGGTCGCGCAGCCGGTAGTCCTGGCGTTCGCTCACCTAAAGTATTTCTTGCACCGCGACCTGCCTTTACGAAAGCCTAACTGAGTACCACATAGAATGTTTTGTCTGTCGAAGAAATTCGCCACGCGGGAAAAAATAATCTTTTCTAATCCTTTGAAAAATACCGGAATTATTAAAACGGGTCGGTAATTTGACACATCGTTTCTGTCGCCTCCTTTAAAAAGCTACCCTACTCATTTTTTTTTTTCTGGGAACATCCCATACTGTAAAACTAGATTAAAGATATGTGTCCAACCTGGGGTGATGTAATTTATAATGTACTTTAGAGGCTTTTTCTGCATACCATCAATATCGAGAGCTTTACTGTTTTTAATATTCATAAGATTGCTGAATACCTCATGTTCACTAGCGGAATTTAAAAATCAACAGTTTTCAGTGGAAATAAACGACGACGTATCCGGCGGAGTTTGCTGTATTTGCTGTGACCCGGTTATGCTTACAAAGTACTCGTTGAAATTATTAGCGAACGCTAAACCAGACATTTGGTTTTTATTGTAGACTATCTTGCCCGTTGAGGCAGAATGCTTTTCGCGACCAAGAACCTTATTGATAATACTCTAAAAGGTATCAGGATGTTTACCCGTGGCGCCTGCAAATAAACGCTCAAGAAAATCATTCTTAGCACGTCTAAGATCCGCATTTACTTTGTCAGCGCCTCAGGCGAACGTGTAGTATCGGGCGATGGACACCTGTAACCTGTCAAAGGTGTTCCAGTCTACCTACCAAAAGAGTTGCATGGCGCGTGACGCTGTGCGACATGGCGCATTTATTTAGAAACAGCGCCCGGTTAGTCCAAGCGTAATGCTCGATTGTGTTACAGCTATCAATCTATCACCTTTGGCGAACCTTCCAACTTTTTTGTCATGCCATAAAAGAAGCTCCAAAGCCAATAATATATCTGCTGGTGGAGCGCTAAATTTTTCGCAAGACGACGATACGCGACGCCTTGAGTGATTCGCTTTGCGCACATTTACCGTGGCGAAGTGCGTTCTCTTATAGCAATAATAGACACCGATTTTTTTCTCTGTGATATACACTGTGGAGGTACTGCCAAAATACACGCGCTCACTACATTGTCTCAGTCATCTTCGTACATGATTATCGGGCTACTACACAGTCTTAGTGAGAAGTTTCTGTTATAGTCCAAAATATATTGGAGTTATCAGTGTTCAGCGCGACTTAGCTGGTACACAGGACGTACCTGGAGTGTATATGTGATTTCTGTCGCTATTAAAAGGGAAACGAAAGTTAGCAAGGGTAACTAGCTTCAGCTGCCTTTCCACCCTGTCATCATAACATTCCTGGATCGCGCGGAACCGTAGACAGCGGAGAAACGCAAGCAATAATGATACTCGCACTGATTTGTGTTTCCTCCGCTTTGTCCTATTCTGTACGTTGCTTCACGGCAATTTATGGTGTTTAATCCGAACTGCCGTCGATGATCTTGACACCTTAGACAGGGGAGAGGCTTTTCGCTAAATCTGTGGCAGCGTAGCATTACGTCGACCGTTCGTCGCGCTTTTGTTCTTCTTTACCCCCTATATCTACGTCTGTTGCAGTTCGTGATTTGTTTCGACATATACACTAAGCATTTCTTTACCGTTTCGGCTGCTCACCAGTAGTGGCTTCCTCCGGCTTTGAATCGAAACGTGTGGGGCACAACCCCCACAAAAAAAGTTGTGAGGCTCATAAAAGCTCAAAAAAGAATTCCGCGGGTAATTCCAAACCGCGCTTATTGCTAGCCTGCGCCGCACTTGTTGAAGAGATACATCATGGAGCACTGCACGGGCCCGGGCCGGGCCGTCCGAAGCGTTTTCCGGCGGGCCCGGGCCGGGCTCGGTCTTGAAATTGCGGGCCTGGGCCGGGCCCGGGCTTGAGGCTGCGGGACGGGCCGGACTCGGGCCCGCTCATTAAAAGGCCTAAGTCGGGCCTTCGAGCACACGCGAACGTTAGGCATTCCATGGTCTAAGGCATTCTGTGCCAAGCTAAAGTGACACGTGCAATATATATATATATATATATATATATATATATACTCTTAAAAAAATGGAGTGACCCTCTCTCCTTTAAGGGAGAAACGGCGATGTCCCCAATGTTCGTCTTCAAATGGAGAAACCGTTCCTCCCTTTTCAATGGAGAAACCGTCAAAATCAAGATGGCTGACGCCAAGCCAGTGAAGCGAGCAATAGATTTAGGCCTAGCGAGCGCATCGATTCTCGGCTGATAAAGAGTATGCGGCACTGGCAGTCACAAAAAACGGTCCCGCTGAGCTTAATATCGAACGCTATGACAATAAAATCAAGCAGACAAACCTGTAGTGATGAAAACCTCGCGACACGGAACGACGGAACTCGTACGTTTCGCTCGGCCAGCGAGACGGCGTTCACATTAAAAGAGACGGATACTGCAAAGGGGCTCTCACCCGGAGACTGTACGTTACGCTTGCTGTCTTTATTTGTCGAAGCGTCACACGGTGTGGCGACGTTATCCACGCGTTTGTGCCTCCAAAATGTACATTCTGTCGCATCAAAACAATCCCGGCGCAGCAGAGCATAGTTTCGATAGATAGATGTTCAACTTCATATAAGTAGGTGGAGCTATGAGAGCGCCTCGGCCGCGAAGTAGGTGGTAGCTGACGCCATCTACAGGGATTAAACAATACTAAAAAAAAAAGTTGTTTCTGACTGAGGCGGCGTACGTCGATACTGCACACGGCATTTTGGGGAGGTGGGCCCATTCATGGATTACTCAAGGACACCGGAAAGTTGATACGCACATGTTCACTAGGCAGACACATAGTACGCACATTCAATTCAATACATACACAATTCATTCGCATGTATAAAACCTACAACACAAACAATTTACTACAGACGCATACGTATAGACGTTTACTCATACCCCTCTAAGAACAGCTGGCCCTTATATAGTCACTGAATTACAGTGGGCCATAGTGGCACAAAGATGCGTCATTTTTCTTCAACTCTTTACGATTTCATGGCTGCGTCACAATATACGCTGACATTATTAAATGTTAGCTATGGCTTAGCCAAGCGCACCAGTTAATCTAAAGCCGCATGATAATGAACAATAGAATTACAGAGAGTTGATTAGTTAGTGCGAAAACGACCATATTGTGAACCGTTCATACCATTCCGGCGACATTTTGAAGTAGCGCCATCTTCCGACAGCGGCCACAGATGAAATTTCTCTTCTTATTTCTTTATTTTCAATAGTTACTGTGTGAGGGCGCAACATCGGCAACATAGTTCAGATTCCGTCGCCTTCGTCGCGTCGGCTTCGTTGAGTGGTTTGGCGTTAACATCTGTTCACATTCTGTTCATGCGTTGACCACAAGTATGACGATGGGCCATGGATTCTTTCAACTGCTAGCCCTTCAGTGACAATGCGTCTGATGCGGTACGGCCGTCTCATTTGTGCATACGTACGTTACAACGCGGGTCGTGCGAAGAAACAAGACAAGATGGCCTCGCACCGGACGGTGGTCTTTCGAGAGCGATGTCAGTGGCTCTTGGCGCCGCGGCAGCTCGATTACTTGAGTAGAGAAACTGGCGCTACACCGCGCGAATTATGGAAAAGAACGCTACCCACACTACGTGTTCTGTAATATTTCAGTACGCTGTACCTAGATGCTGCTCTGCTACTGTTACGTCACGGTATTCGCCTGGCGTGTGAAATTGTGGTCATTGTGCGACAACTGTGTAGTTGTCGTTGTGGCGGTGGTTTGTCTTGCGTTAGATTTGGAATACTCTTTTCACAAAGGTGAGTGAGAGTGTTAGTGATTACCCACTGTGCACAGCTGTCATTAGAAGCGCATTTTGTGTTGAGTTTCGCACGCCAAAGCAAAATCCTGAGAACGAGAGATACATACTGCACGCGTGCATAAGTCGGTCCTAATTCTCAATGATGGCATGCGTATTTCAAAACGCATGTGATTGAGAATTTTGGCTTAATTGACAGAAGTCATTGACTTATTTTTCAGATATGTGCAATTATGATGCAGGTTAACGTTAAAATGCAGCCACGGCGGCCACATTTCAATGGGGGCGAAAGGCAAAGAACACCCATGTGCTTATGTTCGGGTGCACGTTAAAGAACCTCAGTTGATCGAAATTAATCCGTAGTCCCACACTACGGCGTGCCTCATAATCATACGGTGGTTTCGACACGTCAAACTCCAGCAATTATATGTTATCGTACTTTCACGCATGCACTGTCCAGTGGTATCACGTTTGCTAAAATGTTGTAAAAATTAACCTTCATGCTTCTTTATATTGCTTGTTGCATTGATAAGTGCTATAAGTGCTGTGTAAAACTAAAAACGCGTGCTCTAGCCAAGTATGTTAACGCCGAAAAAAGTTGAATTATTGGTGTACCGTCGAAGGTGTTCATTAAAACAAGACTGTTTTGTGAAGCGGGACTTACTGTATTTATGACAAGCAGATCGCGCGCAAGCGTATACAAACAACACGAGACACACGGAAGTATGCGGCGCATCGCGCACACGCCGAGCCTATAAAAAAAAAAGAACTCCACACACGTTACTCAACACATAGAACAAAAACAATGAACGTCACTCGTGTGTTTCTCGCATCAATCCTAGGTACAAGTAATTGCACGCGACTGGCCGAGATCGGTAGCACTGGATAGTCCGGTCTGAGGCTGCCGAGTGACCGCGAAAGGGCAGCCGCTCTCCGCAGCACGGAATCACGATTGAACTCGGCGTGCGCATGCGCGCGCGCGCAAGTCACGTGGTTGAGGAGAAATAGAGAAAAGTTTCTCCCTTGGCGCTTGCCGCAAGAGGGCGCGACGAGTAAATCGCCCGCAAAGGAGAAAGTCGCGGCTCCGAAGGAGGAACGGAGCCCGTTGCTCCATTCTCGCTCCCTTTTTTTAGAGTGTATATATATATATATATATATATATATATATATATATATATATATATATATATATATATATATATATATATATATATATATATATATATATATATATATATATATTTTCGTATGCTAGATGACCTGAAAGATCAAGATCGTACCTGGGTCCTAGACTTAACAGCGAAACGGCTTAAGCGCTGAGCTACCACCTCGGGCAAAGCAAAATTTCGATGCATGTACACACCGGATTTTCCGTCCGATCGCCCGCTACAAAGCGCAACGCCTCATTAATAATCATCATCAACAACTAATATACTCTAGAGGGCCCCGGCCGGGCCTGGTCATGAACTCGCGCACCCTAGATAAGATTAGTAATGAACGCCCGGGCCCGGGCCGGGCTCGGGCTGGGTTCCGTCGTGACACCCGGGCCCGGGCCGGGCCCGGGCTTGGTACCACGGGTCCGCGCTGGGCTCGGGCTTCATAAAGCGGGCGCGGGCCGGGCCCGGGCCGAAAAAACAGGCCAGTGCAGTTCTCTATACTCGGCGACAGCTTTTCTTGACATTGGAGCGAAGGCTACGGAGGCGGGGCCTCCGCACATTTGTGTTACTACGCAAGTAGTCCGGCAGCTTGCAGCCGATTTCAGTTCCAGTTTTGGTTTTCGCTTGCTCGCAGTGCTAGTGTATTTAGCAAAATGTGTGCATGCAAAATGGGAACGTCAAACTATGATGAGAGTGTATACATGTAGCAAGTTACTGTGCTGTATATATACTGGTACAGGTAAAATTTTCCGCAGTTCAGAACGTTTTCCCAGCATTATTCAGCCTTTATAACAGTGAAGTTGAGATTCCGTGTTCAGTCAACAAAAAGTGTGGCAGCCCAGTATATACGGGTACGCGCCACACGTGATCGAATGTTAACGTTTACAGTATCGAGCCCTGGTACAGGTGAAATGGAAGGCCGGTTGCGGTACGATCCTGCCACGGGCCTGTCTTGTTTCAGTTTTGCTGTATTCGGTTTACGCTCACTAAGACTCTCAGCAATGATCGGCGCAGACTGCGCCTCAGTGTTCGAGAAGCCTCACAATTGTTGTAGATCGTTGTTAAGATTGCGCGCAAGACGAGAACAGTCAAGCTTATTTCAGAGCTTGCGCGGCCACCAGTGATAAGGCTGGAAAGTTCGATGCGGGATGTATAAAAGACGGCGCGTCCCAACGATGAGCACCTTTTCCACGGCCGATGCTGTACTCGCCGCTATCAGCGCCTGTGTGCTTTGCTGTAATCTGACTTTCCGTTTACCGGCAGACTGCTGCCTTCGTCAACGTCATGACCCCGTGAAAATATAATAGCTGTGCAAACTATGCAAGATGACGACCGTCTCCACGCACACACCGCAGCAAAAATACGCAAGTACCATGATACCACTGAACTGGAAGATTTTAAGAGAGCTTACGCTTAATTGAATAGAGACTGAAACAGATTTTTTTATCGAGCTTCGCTCGTCAATCACCTTCATGTAGTGTGATGGCCGCCGTTGTTTTTTTTTCCATCCCTGTGCATGCAGTATGTAACAGGTATTGTCTATAATACGAATTGTTATTGGTAGAAAAAAATAAAGTATGCATAAAAACAGTTCATATCTTTTATTGTATCACAGACATACAGGAAAATTCTCGAGGCCCGTGTATTTAGATTTAGGGGCACGTTAAAGAACCCCAGGTGGTCAAAATTCCCGGAGCCCTGCACTGCGACGTCTCTCATATTCATAACGTGGTTTCAGGACGTTAAACACCATGAATTATTATTAACATAACATTTTGCATTTGTGGCACAGAACGTGATAGCCATAACCTTTTGCTTGCACTCCATGTCGACATAACATTTGGCACTTGTGACCAGAACATGATAACCATAACTCGTTGCTGGAACTCTGTCAACATAACATTTTTGCACTTGAGGCACTGAACGTGATGGCCATAATTTTTTTCTGGCACTCCATGTCGACATAACATTTTGCACTTGTGACCAGAACATGATAACCATAACTCGTTGCTGGAACTCTGTCAACATAACATTTTCGCACTTGAGGCACTGAACGTGATAACCATAACTCTTTGCTGGCATTGCTTGCCATAAGAACCATTTATAATAAACAAATCAAAATAGGTAAGAGCAGGAACACATTGATAACGAAGAATGAGATGGTACAATACATTAGGAAACGAGTAAATGAAAAACAAAACAATGACAAGAAGCAGTATCACACTATCAGGTCCCATTGAGACAGCAATGAAACAAGACATCAAGCACTACTGGCGTGACATCACACAGAAAAATGAACACAATTTTGAACACTTCAATCCTCAACTAATAAATGTGGTTTTCGCTGATGCAGCGTATAATGTAAAAGTTCATGGCTGAGATACATCATCACATCAGAGCCGCTGTGACAGTACAGTGCACAGTACACGGCCGCTGACACAAAACGCACAGGTTTGAGCCTGTCGTATTTCGATGGATCAGAAATGCCAGACGCCCGTGTACTTATGTTTCGGTGCATGTTAAACAACACCGGATGGTCAAAACTTGCAACCCTCTAGCACGGCATGTCGCATAACCACATCGTTGTTTTGGCACAATATATCCCAACAATTATCACACCACGGCAATGTTACCAGAACATACACGAAGTGCAGCGAAACATAGAGAGATCAGCAGAATAAATTAAAATGAAGTCATTAAGCAATAAAAAGTAACTAAATAGCAGTGACTAATGGACCTCACAAGCAATATCACAGTTTCTGGTTAGGCACGCGTGCAACCTTTTGGTTGAAGCTTTGAAAAAGCACACATGGAGATGCTCATGGCAATTCATCAATTCCGCTCATGTCAGAGCTGCTCGACTCATCAGAAGTACTCGAATCTGTGCCCAAAGAAATAATGAGACTTTCTGTTTGGCTGTCTATAATGCCATCCTGCTCCCATGTCTCATCCTCAAGCTTTATCACGTGATTGCAGTCTCGGAACCAGTTCTGCGGGGTCACACCTGCGATTCCTTCCAGCAGCAGCTTCTCGACTGAATCGATCTTGTAGTCAGTGTTGTGCGAAGCAACATAGCCTTTGACCTGGCTCTATTGGATTGAGCTCACAGTGGTAAGGAGGCAAGCGCACAACCTCATGACCGGCAGCACCGGCAAGTGTGTCAATCTGGTAACCAAGGAACATGTGCTTATTCTGCTTAACGAGCTGCAGCAGTTCGCACTTCAGATGGTCATCCGAAAAAGGGATACTTTTCGATTTCAACCAGCACTGGAGTCGGCTTTTCTTGATGATGAACTTGGCACTTTTTCAACTTGAGCACTGTGATATGACGCATTATCCATCACAATCACACTGCGTGGCTTGATGTTCGGTAGCAACTGTTCAACAAACCATTTTTGAAAACGCGCAGCATCCATTTCTGCGTGGTAATCACCAGCGCCCTTCTTGGCACGAAAAACTAGGGCGGCTCCATCAACAAAGCCTTCCGCACTGCCAGCATGCAAAACAATTAGGCGTCCTCCTTTACCGCTGGGTGCACGGATACCTGTTGAGAGGCCTTGACGAAATGCGTCTTGCCGGGACATCACTTTGGTGTCTGTCCATACAGTCTCCTTAGTGTGGCCAGCGTTTACCCAGGTCTCATCAAGGTAGTATATGGTCCTGTAAAAGAAAAGAAATCAGTCGTATAGTTAAGAGCGTACTTTAACTGGCAACAGCCCATTAATAAACCAGCGGCCTTGATTCAAAGTTATGCCTCTGTTACAGCGCAAAGAATCCACTGACAAAGCCCATGTGAATACATATAACAAAGATGAGCTGGCAAAACTTCCCCTGAGAAAGACTGAATCGATTGTTTACAAAACATGTTTCAGGCTGCTCATAAAAGCTAATGCAACCACATCCCCAATCTTGTGCACAGTATATTCGCTGAATAAAATTAGCTATTATTTCCTTCAAGCTATTCAGATTCCTTGCTCCTACACGGAAAGGCAGTAAATCTTCCCAAACAATGCGACGGGAAATTCAGCAATAGCGAAACGATCAGTTACATCTTCGGCACAGATCATCGCATCCTCGGCTGATACTATTATCCACCCTACAAGCACAAGCATGAACAGCTACCTTATTTTACTGGAGAATTTCGCTGCGACTGAAGTTAGGATTGTGTAAGGCTTTCGATCACTCGCGTCAACACACACGTTTGGCGATCACTGATGCAAAGCATACCTCTCGTTTTCGCTCACCATTAAGTACACACGCATGCTGACCATTCGCGTCTACACATTTACCAACAAGCACGCGCGACGAATGTTTGCAGAAATTAAAAGAACGCAACAACTTACCGCTGCTGCCTCCGCATTTCTCGGATTGTACGGAGGTACTTTCGACGCCAAGCAACGATGTCGTCTCGCTCGAGCAATGCGGAATTCCTTTTTCTCTTTCGGAAGAGGAACCCCAAGTCGTTCAGCATTCGTTGCATCGTGCGAGTGCTGATCGTCGGCATGTCCATGTCAGTGTCGCTGATTACGTCGTTGCGTAGCTTCTCGGCCGTAGGCAGTTCATTGCGCATGAAATAACTGTGTACTTTGCGCCGCACTGCTGCCAACGCAAACGTGTCGTAGCGCAGCAGCCTCGTCTTGGCGGTCATGCGCTTCCCAGCTTCACCCGAGACCGAGAAATCCAGCTTCTTACGCTTTGGAGAGGAAAGTGGGGCCCGCAGAGCTTCAGCCTTGATTCGTGTTACAGTTCGCACACTCACTCCGGTGAATTCGGCGACAGTCCGGCACACAGAATTCGTCGACAGCTCGGGCTGACGGCGCCTTACTCCTGCGTAGACGTTGCAGATAACCTGCTTCGTTTGCTTGGAGACCCACTTTTTGTCACACTTAGTGTATAGCCTCCTCGGAGAACTAAAAGGAGAGTTCGCGGCCGCACACGGTACTGCCGGCACCGCGGACGCCATGTTTACTGCAAGAGCAAGCAGCAGGCGTGCGGAAAACGTGGTGCCGTCCAAGAAATAAAAAAAGGAAAAAAAATTAAGGCGCACGATAGCTTCTTTTCCATGAACAGCTTCCCATACTTGTTCTAGCTTTATAATGAAGAACGTTTTATTCATTCGGGCCAAGTAGCTATTAGAATCAGAAAATAAAATAGGTACTATTTCCTGGCGCGCGCGCATGCAGGCGGTTCGGCTCTGTAGCTTCCACAGTGCTGTCAAGGAAAGCTGTCGCCGAGTATAATATATCATACTGAAGTTTACTCAACTATACCGATATATCCTTGCGTGAGCGTATTTTTAGGTGTTAAGCAAAGTAACGACTAGATTACTCAAATAGCAAATTTAGAAAGAAGTACTGCACTGTCTATCCCACACGGCGGAGTGAACCTAGAGATGTTTCAACTTGTCATTCTACGTACGGCTTACAATCGCTGAATAATTATTTGCCACCCTTAATTAATTAATTTTGTATATTGAGCGTTTATTTCGTATACTTTGTAGACATTTGACTATTTAAACAGTCTGACCTGGCTGCATTATTAATGTGATAGAGTTAAAGAGCTCGTTTCGCGGAAATTCCGGTGTCGGTGTCTGCGGCAGCGTCGTGGGTTGTGAGCAAAATATCAGCTTTGTCCATGATTGAAACCGTCGTAGCACCACTGTGTTTGTGCAATGTATTCGCGGCATCCACACGCACGTGTTTGAGTGTCTTGCCAACCCCTCCGTTTCGAAAACATCGCGAACTGTTCGGCAATCCTTAGTAGTCGTTTCTATCAGAAGAAGCATGCCCTTATCGTGCTCGCAGCAACGTGAGAGCGCGACACCCACTAGCTGTTGTTGCACTCGTTGTATTTTAGGAAACGCGCTCGCTCGCCGTGCCTATAGAGGAGTGGTAGAATACTTAGGAAACGGTAAAACACACGGCGAACTTACAATGCGTTGAACCGACCTTCCTGGCTTCAATATGTGCGCACGCAATGCTTCCTTCTACTTTTTTTTATTCGTCTGTAGCTTCAGGCAATCTGTCTTTATGGCTCGATGGCGGGCTCAACGTCTGATAAACTCCTCGTGTATATCTCGTGCTATCAGCGATTCAAGGGCTTCCGCGAAATAATGTTATCGCGGTTCGGGCAGCAGAGAAAATCCTCTGTCGTATTCAGGTGTATACGCGTGCGTATGTACTACGCCTTACTTTGATAAGTGACTTGCGGACTAGGAAGACAACTTGCTGACTACGGCTGCTTATTGAACAAAGCCCCATATTCAGAAACGTATAACTGCACGTACGGAGCTGACTACGCGTCTTTAGTGCAGACCTTAAGCGTGCGAGTCTAGAACTGAAGCGAGCCACACGAAGTTGCAGGCGACCAATATTGAGTGGTGATAAGCAAAGACGCGAATCTTTTGTACGTTGGGATGTGATTGTCGGCGCCGCTGTTCATCGAGCTGGATGCTGCTACAGGTGAGAAGATGGCCGCCTTGTTAACGGTAAGCGATGTGGTAGTACGTTTGGCATTTATGGCTGGTAAACGTAACATTTCCCAGCGGGTAAACACGCTGGGGCATGTTAGGAGATAGGAAGTTGGTGTTGACCTTAGAATCTGTTTCTTTGCGTGCTTCTAACAGGGCGTCCCAGCTGTCACGCAGCAAGATTATTAAAAAGCGGTACGGTGCAGCGCGGAGCGAACCTAGTATGTAAAGACGGGTCCGCTATTAAAGGGAACACTTACATGCATGGCACGTCCGGGTTTCGCTCTTGAAAAATCAGTGGCTTAGATTTGCATAACACTACCGATGATCGACAGTTCTGACTCCTTTTGACAGACTAGTGCCGTGCAAGGACAATGTTTCAACACCCACTTGCAGTTACGGGGCCAACAGTACATGAAAGGTGATCATTCGGGTGTTCCCTTTAACAGTGGACCGTACTCTATATATTGTTCCGAGTAGACTGAAGTAGTTACTAATGTTTTGTTAGTGAGGTTCGATAATTAGTTATAATTATATTTACAAATTGAAAAGTACTCACCCATTTGTCAAAAGGTCAATGAGGCGTATGTAAGCATTATTTAATTTCCATCTAACAGTATCGTGCCCATTTTTGCCGGTTGATAAAGAAAGCCCACGAAATTTGAAAAATAATACGTGAAAAAACGGCAGCGTTCTCAAGCAGGCTCCCTGTGTGGTAGCCAATATCACGGAAAAAAATGCAGACAGAATTAAATCACAGGGTCCCCTGTACATTGGCTTAAGACGACTCCAAGGCGAAAGCCTTCTTCTTCTTCTTCTTCCTCTTCCTCTTCTTCTTCTTCCTCGTCTTCTTCTCAGTCGGTGAATTGATCCTCCACCGCCCCCTTCCGAAAGTTTTGTGCACCTAAGGTGCTTTCGCGCTGCCTCCAGAATCGGAGGCATTGCAAGGTTTCTGCACCTCACCAGGCTTCGCACTGCCTCAGGGATCGTCCCACCTTAGTCGAAGCTATGATGTCATGTGATGACGTCACGATGACGTCATCACGTGGTGATGATTTTTTGGCATCACTCGTGTTGACACCACCGACGTTGTACGACGCCGACGGTCAATTTTTTCGTTTCATGAGGCATGTAAGGCTTTTGTCTTAAAAGAACAATGCGTCGCCCAATCTGCCACTCCTCCGCGGAATAAGCCCGTCGCTTTAGTCTTGCAGAGTAGGGCCTAAGTAAATGTGACTGGTAGCGAAGCTTCCATAGAAGCCCATACGTTCAGAAAATGGCCGCTCATCAGCTGCTCATGGGGCTTAGCGCCATCTGTGTGAGGAGGGAACACTTCCAGCGGAACAAAAAATAAAGTGAATGTGACGCAATATCCTGTGAAAAAGTGACGTCATTTTGTTGGCACTAGCGCGCAATTTGACCTCAAAATAGTTTTCTTAGAGCCCTGATCGCTAAGGACTCGCGGTGAGCCGAGCCGACAAGTCGTTGACCAGTGCGCTATACGCTAGCTAAACTAATATCGACTCATGACTAAACAGCGGTATTTAAGTGTACGGCCTTTTAATACGCCTTGGTTTTACCACGAAACCTTATTCTTTGAGCTTTTATTCTGCGTTCTGGTCATCTTCCACAGCGGGATTAATTTAAGCAGCAGCGTACCTCTCATGTTTGCAGCGTTGCTATTTGCTTCGCACGTGCGCAGGAGCCTTGAAGAGCGCAGTGCGTGTGTGCTTCAGTCCTAACAAGAATAAATGACTCCTCTTCACGCCAAAATGATGATACTTCAGTTTTATTCAATAGTCGCAATAACGCAATTTTATTACACCCTACACAACGAGCAACAAGTGTCGTAATAAGTACAAGAAGTGCGTACACTACGTGCACTATGTTTTGCCTTATGTTCTGATAAATTAACCTTACGTGTAACGTATAAAGGCATGCGAATTGTAGCGCGACAGATAACTTAGCGATATGCTCAGCGATAACAGGAAATATAGTAGGCACTGCGTGTTCACGAAGTAAACCTGGCAGCAGGAATACTGATCCATGAAAATCCGGCAAGCACACTACTCCGAACCGTTGCCCCGGCGTCTTATCTAGAAGAGATGGGTCGCCAGGCGTAGGCGTGTTGCACACCACATCGCACACCACATCGTTTCCGCGGGTACCGAGGAAAGCGTTCGGCGGTGAATGTTAGCCGCGTCGTCCCGTTGAACACCGTAATCTGCACGTTCACCAACGATCAAACGCACCTCGCAACTCCGCGCACAGAAAAAATCAAATTCTCACCACAATAATTCAGAGAATGCGAAGCACCAGAACACGTGAGGGTGTGAGGGGGCGTGTTGTCGCAGACGAACTTTACGAGCCCGCCTTTCCATGCACCGCAAGGGCTGCACTGAATAACAATGACGTGCGCCTCTCTTCAGGGCGTGCTAAGAAAAAGGTTTTTCGAAATAATTGAACACTGTCATACATGCGTTGGCACATTGCACCTACATAATGTTATTCGGGAAATAAATGTCATTTGTAAAACATAACGATTGCTTCGCCCATGAATAATACGTTGTTTCTCGCTCTTAGTGTTTGTTCCCTTCAAACATAGTCGCGCTTCAACGCAGCACACATCACTCCCCTTGCTGGTGTCGTTGGCAATAGGTTCTGAACCGCTTTTCGCCCGAAGCTTCGCGACCTATTTGTATGGACCTTGGTCGGGCCGTAATCAGAACAGCGCCCCGGCAGCATTGGGTGTGTTCCAATACTCACCGTAGACGGCCAAATATACAGCTAAGTGGACAGCGGCCATCTTAATTCCCATTCCAATTCTCACGTAGCCGGCAAAATAGACAGCTTCGAGAAAGACAAAAACAATGCAGGCTACTTTGCTGTCCAAACAAGATGGCACGAACGCGGCATCGGTTCGATCTGCTTGCTCGGCGTTCGGACGTGAATCGCGCTCGGTGCACGGTGCTGGTTGGGTTTCTGAGTACCGGATAGTTTTTATTCTTTGATTGGAATCTGTGGTGTTTTTCTTCCGTATATGCAGGATCAGTTCCGTTTTCTTGATTTTGTCTACTTGAGTCCACACTGATGTCTAGGAATTCTCCTGGTCAGGATCGTTCCCTGTGGACGCCCTCTCTGCACAGTGACGATTTGCCGCTTGACCTGTTTCTCCGCAGTGGTGTGAGCAGCGTTCCCGTCGCTCTGGTGCCCTTGGGTGGGCACTTCATTAAGTTAAACAACCCTAAGGCGATACAAGTTCATCTTCATGCAGTGACCCCAAACTACCAGAGCATTACCGACGTGAGGCAGCACTCTAAAAACTGAAACTCCTGCAGTGAGAGTTATAGAGCTGTGTTACTCCCACAGATCTCATTATACTCTCTCTCAGGGAGGCGCTTTACTCTCTTTTGGCCAGGAGGAGTGAAAAGGCCTTTCACTCCTCCTGGCGAAAGAGAGTAAAGTGCCTGTTTCACTCCCGCATCCCACGAGAGAGTAAAAGGTTGTTTTACTCTCTTGCCATATAAAAGCTTGTTTCAGAGCTTGTTTTAGTCTTGCAACTCTCCAAATATAACGAGCTGTAAAGAAAATTTCGTGCAGTCTAATATCTTTGGCAGTAGCTCAATCGATGAAGTGACGGCGATAGATTCCTCGTCAACTTATCGCAACGAAAACCGCTGACATGCACAAAGAATCTGCGATCATAAATGTACGCGATTATACTCACACGTACGCACACTCTGAGTCAGGTCCTAGTTATTGACTGTCTAGAGGCGGCACGCCGCAGCGTACGCAATAAAATGCTGTGGACAGAAAGCACGAGAAAAAAAAAGAAGAAAAAAAAGGGGGGGGGGGGGACCTTTAGTTTCGCCTTTAAAACGCGACAGCGGTATTCGTACACACGCAAGGTCGCGCGCGCGCGCGCGCGCGCGCACCCACACACACACACACACACACACACACTATCGCCTTCTCAATCGCTAGCTTGCCTGCGCTTCTCGATGGAGACCTATACACAGTGCCGCAAGGAAAGCCAAAGTGCAAACGCCCTCTCTCTCTTTGCATCTACCTCGACTTTTCGCTCACGACCAACCAACGCGGCTTTTTCGCTCAGAACCAATGACGCCGACGCCGCCGACACCGGAATTTCTGCGAGACGAGCTCTTTGACGCTATCGCGTCCAAAAAAAAAAGATATATATAAACGCGACTTCCTTCAAGCAGCCGCTAAACGGGAGGGCTGTTACATGAGCCGCCGAGAGCAACACGATAACGCAACCTTACGACGCAGGCACGCAGGCGCGAGCGAGGAAAGACAAAATAAAAAAAACAGACACACACACACACGCACACACACACACACGCACCAGGAGAGGAGAAGCGTGCGTGCTCAAGTCGAAGTCTCGCCGTCGCCCGTCGCTGCCTTCGCCATTTTCTCCCGTTGCCCGGTCAGCCCGGTCATCGAAGTTTCCGAATTGCTCAGCTGTGCCGGCTGTGCGTGCCCGTGTCCTGTGTGTGCGCGACTCTGATCTCAACGCTGGACGTGAACGGCATTTAGCGACGGCAGTGCAACATCGCGTACTGTGAGCGTGTTCGTGTTGGTTTCATGATGGTCTGAAGACTCAAGCGTGCTTGCACCTTCGTGTATTCGTGTTCGGCCAGCACCTGGTTAGGCACAGTCGGAAATGCGAACGGTAAGTGGTGCTTCTGTGTTCTCAGTTTCGTGTCGCTCACGTGTGTAGTGCTGCACAGTGTGTCGCGTGGAAAGTACAATAAAAAGCAGAATGGAAAAGCATTAGGCGCACATACGTGTGATGCCTGATGCGCGTTTAAAAAGCTTTTGTGAAGGCACACGCTTCGCACGGCCAGTCTATCGAAGAGCGGGTACGCCTCAATGAAGACAATTTGTGCTATACAATTTCTTTGCTTGACATAAAGCGTGAATGCGGCAGCGTGCTTTCAGAAAATATAAACAAGCGAGAGGCCGCGGTTATCACTCCGTCATGTGTGTATTAAGGCTAACTTTTGTTTCCAGTTGATTCAGTTATTGTAGTTGTCAGCCTCGGTTGTACGATGGCTGCGGTGCTCGCTGCCGACCCGAAAGTCGCGGCTTCGATCTCGGCCGCGGCGGTAGCATTTCGGTGGAGGCGAAACGCTAAACGCCTGTGTACTCTGCGATGTCAGTGCACGTTAAAGAAAACAGATGGGCGAAACTTCAGGAGCCCTTCGTCGCGCCCTTCACTTTTTTAGAAAAACGCCTATTTTCATAATTCATTTTCGGTAAAACACCCCCCTCCATCAGAATTTCGCTCCCCCCCTTCCCCTGTGGCTACGGGCCTGGCGTACGCTATTCCAAATCTCCCTAATATTAGTAAGTGGGAATACTTTTCGATAACAATCTTGCATTGCGCACTTTGTTCGTCTCTAAGACAAAAAAAGAAACAGCATACCATATATAGGGTAATAACGTCATTAGGTTGGACTAGAACGAATAAATTATGCTGCAGAGATATGATTATGGCCATATTATGTGAAAGTTGTCTGCTAAGTGACAGCGTTTATGGTGAAGCACGTGCATTTTACGATATTGTCACTTAATCCGTGACAATTTTGTGACATAATTAGTGACATCTTGAACTTTCCTGAATTTCATGTGGATATTCTCATCGAGTTGAAGATGTGCGAGCTGTGCCAGGCTTATTCAGTCACATCAGTGCAAGTCAGCTCAATGCAATACTGATGGCAGAGGGACAATAATTAAAAAAATATGACTCTCATAAGACTATTATGAAGCTTTGAAGCAAGGCTAAGCAGCCATTAAACATTATCACAGTTAAAAAAAAACTAATGTTCAGCAAGAACAGAACACCTTTCGTCATTTCTTGTGGTTTACTTCTTTAAGTCATATGTAAGCTTCCTACCTTCATGCTTCTTGATGAATGTGAATATTGTGTTTAGTGCAGCACCAGAAGCAGTAGACAATGGCCCGCAGGTCACCAGATGACTCTATCGCAAATTCTCAAAGGATGTGATGTTGTGCACCTACTCCTTGCTGCTGTATCATGCTTTGTTTTGAGCTCTTTCATTAGCATGATACACGGCAAACAACTTAATTTATCAGAAACTCAAATGCTGTGTTTTTGACGAAATGGTAGGTGTGGGGTGAACTTGAAACCACAAGTATTTGCTTTCTAGTCTCGCACAGGCAGTGAAATTTGTGGTTGGTTGTAGGTTGGCTGTAGGTTATGAATGTTTGTGCAGTTGGCAACACTACACTACTGAACTTGATGTGTATATTTGTAAATGCTGCAAGACTTAAAATGAAGGAAGGAAAGAAAGAAATAGATGGGAAGACAGGCAGGTTAGCCACTTCTCAAACTGGCTGGCCATGCTATGCAAAGGAAGAGGGTACGAGGAATAAAGGATAATACAAAAGAAACTTTACAGAAAAAGAACAAAGCAGGAAAGAAGAGTATGATGCCTCGTAAAGTCTGTCTCTAAGCTCACTTTTGCGTAAGAAGCACAGCAGCACTTTCAATGCTAACATCAAACGGGAGCAGCAATAAAAAAGCTCTGGAATCTGTTTTTCCTGAGATTAAAAAAAAACGCTTAATCTACACTGCCAGTTTTGTATTATGTACTGAATTAGTTCTTGGTGTTCGAGTGCATTAGGATAATAAATTTAGAGTTAAAAGATTGTTACATGCATGGACGTCTAACTGAATTTATGCCGGTTATCTGAATCAGGTATTGGTGTGCTTTACAGCTGTTTAGTGCTGCATGAAATAGTCACTGCAAAAAATCTGTACATTTTGTTTTTCTTTGCAGATGGTGCTCAAGATGGCACATGCAACGCTATGCAGCTGTGGACACCAGCAGCTTGATAAGAACTCTTGAAGCTCATCTGGATGCTTCACAGAACCTGGGTTGGTAGCAGTAATCTCGTTAGGAGAGAGTGATCAAATAGAATCCATTTCTGAATTGTGCAATGCATACCTGTGTTTAATGAAGCAAGTCATTGATACATTGGAAACATTGAGAGTATCACTATTTTGAGTCCAATGTCATGGTAGCTCTTATCTCAGTCATCCGATACAGTATGCAGAATCTGCACCTGCACTCTGTCATGCCTATAACACTATATTTAATTTACAGTGGAGTGCCTCGATAATAGACACCTGTAGCATGATATTGACTGTATTGTGAGGGATTCATAGTGTTCCTGGCGAAGTGATCAGTACTTATATAACGGCAGTGCTAAGAAGACAAGGACAAGAAAGTGCACATCAAGAGCGCTTACTCACAACTGAAAGCTTTATTGCCTAAACTTGAACCTCGCCTATTACCCGCCAACTAGTTCACATTCCCGTTTTGCTTCAAACAGTCAGTATTGTGATGCATTACCTTAACAATGAAGTGGCATATACATCGATATACATTGAAGCTCACTAGCGCATTGTTATTATGGTGTTTAACTTTATTTTTGTGTTTGGTAGTTTCAAAACCATTCACAATTTGCGACACAAATGTTAGTCCTGTTGTGAGTCACAACAGGACTAACATAGGATGGGCTGCATGCGCCTTGTGATTTAAGTTATCACTGTTAGGAAAATTTTTACATTCATTTCCACTTGATAGTTATATTAATTGCTTGTCTAGTTTGTGTTGGCTAGGGGAGATTTAAGGTAACAGCAAGCAGTAAGCAGCATATAAAATTTTCAGTATGCACGCATTTCATAGTTGGCAGAAGCAGGATGGTGCAGTGCTTACAGGCAGGTGCTATGTGCACAGCTGGTTTAGTCCGAAGTGCTGTGAGAAAGACAACATCTAGATGTTGCTTTGGCATAAACAGAGCTTTATGTTTAAATGTAAATTAAAAATTGAGGCTGTCCACTGTGGCATGCCTCATAAGTACTATATATCTATATTTGTCCCGTCTAGCCTAGGATTTTAAATAATTTATTTGGGAGAACTTGCACTAAGTTTTGAGGATAAATGAATTATTTTTGTAATAGGAGTTGCCTCCACAAAACAACAAGCAACACTGCACACTAGCTATTGTACCTTGTTCTTTTGCTAGGTGTATAAAAACATGGCAGCAAAACATGGACAAGCAATTGAGCCTCGTCTTTCTGTATTATAATGCTGCGTCTTTCTAGATATTACAAGAATGAAAGTGTGCTGCACACTCTGCATATCTCACAAGAAAATACTTGGCAGCTTCTTAATTTTGTATTTTTCTGTTTTTTTGGAAAAGTCTGCAGTAAGAGAAGACAAGTGGGTATTTTGTATGGATGCAGAAAGCTTAAGACTTCTTTGCTTGATATCTTTTTCAGGAAGACTGAACACTTTTGGCAAAGCAGCAACAGTCCTGGCCCACCTGTTTGTCTACAAGACGGTCTCTTCTGTGAACACTCCTGTGCCTTACAGTATACTATACTGATGATCTTGTACATCTCTCAGTATTTAGGATTGTCAGCACTTGGACTGCTGCACTGTGTTATGCACGGTGCTGAGTCCAAACTTTCCAATAACAGTATGCATTTGAAAATTTTACATGGCTTGAAAAGATGCTGAATGTAAACTCATTTAATTTACTAAGCATGGTTCTTTACTGTTTTACAGCCGTTATTTATTCCCTGGTCAATTTTTATTCAACCTCATGGCATGTCCAGTCCTTGGCTCTAATGTGCCAAGCCACCACCAGTATTGATGGGCAATTTTTAATTCAAAGCATGTTATTGCCTAACTCCGAGGTAACTTTCCTGTCACGGTATTCGCGGATTCATTTTCAATGTGGCACTTCTGCATGAGCCATAAATTGAGCTGTTGAAGGTGACGAGGAACCAATTTTCCGGTCGCATTTCATGGCACTAGCGGGCATGTAAATATTGTAACCATTGGTCTACTATTTATGCATAATAATGCGGGTGAATAGGGTTGCGAAATAATGCCATGTTCCCAAGCTTAACTTTATAAATTTACATTATTTCTTAAAAATATGTGAATAAAGGCGACTGTGTTTACAAACCTTGGCAGATGGATCTATGGTCGACACCACAGGTCTTTATACAAAACATTGAACTGCACAATCATGCGTAACATGTTTTCATGCCTGAGGGCAAACTAATGCTATATATAAGAAAAATGGTACACCACCATGCCTAAGTGTTGCAAGCCTTTATTACTTATCGAGTTGCCTTCATGTGTAAGCAGACACAAAGTTCTCTGTGCATCAGAGGCATAGGCAGAAATTTTTTTCGGGGGGGGGGGGGTCGTCTCCTTGATTTGAAGTGGGAGCCGGGCAGGCAGATGTGTTCAGTTGTCATTTTGGGCTCTGTATGCCATAGCAAAAAAAAATTTCGAGGGGGGGGGGCGAGGGATGCCCAGTGGTGTGCCCCCCTGGCTACGCCACTGCTGTGCATGCCATCTCTTTGGATTGTACTTGCATACTGGCATTTCGAAGTGTATGTGTCTTGCTTTGTGATGAATTTTCGAACTATACTTTCATAATATTTTACTGCTGAGAATTAGTGCTCAGGCTGCATTGTGTATGTTGTTTCATCTCTTCAATAATGAGCATAGGTTCTGTGGTAGATGAAAATGTATAATTTACATTGACATTGTGAATGTTATTGTTTTGATTCTAATAAAGTGCTACAACCAGCATTTATTGTATCATTTGAAGTTTTAAGAATTTGTAATGCATTCAAACAAAAAAGTCCTTGTACATGTAAAAGAAATTGTTCAGGCTCTGATATATAGGTCGTGGTTCTCAGCCATGGATGTTTTGGAGACCCTTTGTGGACTGGTGGAAGTGATGAGGGACCCCTTGCAGTGAGAAGTAAGGAGGGGGGGTGAGGGCTTATAAATTAGCACAACATGCAGCGTGAAACAGGTGCCTTGCGTTTCTCCGTGGCAAAGAATGGTCAAACTAAAGTGCCACGCCAATTCAATCTCAACAGCTTGTCACTAAGTTGTGCGATCTGCCGCCACATTTCAGCTGTTTCTCGCTACGCTTTCTCTTCAAATATGCAAGCCTGGAAAAGCACATGTGGTAGAAAATTGCAGTAAAAGCTTTACAGCCATCTCATGGAAAGCATAAGTCAGCTCCGCCGCAATGCATAACCGTTATGCGGTGAAGCAAAACAGAAAATAGTGGGGGCCGCTGTCATTGGACATATTGTTTCTTCAAAAAAGGCGTATTTTCTTTTTTGTTCGAAGATGCGTTTCGCGGACCCCCAGAAATGGCTTCGCTGACCCCCCCCCCCCCCCCCGCTTTAGAACCACTGCATGCTATAGATAATGCTTGCGTTACCAGATGGGTTTAATGATTCTTACAAAACATCGTGCAAATAAGCGACAGGCAGTAAACGGAAACAGATCAACTGTGATCGAACATTGATGGGTTGATCATTTATCAATGGTCGCATAATTTGTAGATTTGGAATCAACTACAGGTACACGAGGTGGTAGGAGTGCACATGGCACCCACTTTTTTCAGTTTTTATTTATCTGCTGCACTCATGTTCGTGCTATGTGTAATCCTGAATCACGAAAAAGTCAAGTTGTGTCCTACCGTGACAAAAATATTCTAATTAAAATGACACCTTATTTTCTGAAGAACAGCTGCTTCACTGAGGCATACAATAATGCCTTTTTTTTAATAGGTACTGCACAATCTCTTCAGGAGTAGTGCCAACTACACGCGGACGTTCGCAATACAGAGGCGCAACAGTATTATCTTTTCTATTTTAAGGGAGACATGTCACTCGCGAATTAATGGACATCGTGCTTAACCTTGGTGGACGCCTTCGACATACATTTGAACGACGGCGTGATACGGAAGATTAAGGGTTACTTAGTAAAAGGTAGCTAGTCTCCGAGTATAAAAGCAAATAAATACTGACTATGACTAATTCAGAAGCACTGTATGTCGTGCTTCAACGCGCGTAAGTGCTCATCACGCAAATATTCGTCTAACTGCTCAGAGGTGCCGCTGACCCTGCGTGCAGATCGCAACAGCACCTACACGCGCAATAAATGCACATGCTTGTATAGGTGTACGCTAAAATACCCTTGGAACTCTGACATCGACGTATGTAACAAAAATATGCGACATATGATGGTCTTCGAACAGCTGAGAACGCACTGCCGACACTTGCAGCTCGCGGCAAAAATAACTAAAACTGCTCCAACAGCACACGCTCGTAGAATACACATACGTGAGTTTCGCTATCTAAAGGTACTTTTCACGCCGGTATGGGCAAATTTTTGGGCGAGCGAGACATCCACGATGTATGGTGAACACACAAAAAACACACGTTTATCATTTCTCTTGCGGCACGACCAGGGGCGTAGCCAGAAATTTTTTTCGGGGGGGGGTTCAACCATACTTTATGTATGTTCGTGCGTGCCTATATACGTAAGCAAAACTGAAAAATTTCGGGGGGGTTTGAACCCCCCCAACCCCCCCCCCCCCCCTTGGCTACGCCCCTGGGCACGACAAACGACGAACAGAAGTCGGAGCTGAAGGTGCTAACGGTGGCCTTCGTGAGTTCATGGCGCCGCGCTAACTATTTACTAACCTAATCCACGCGCAAACACACGCCGATGATGCAAAAAAAGAAGTAGCAAGCTCCGCCCTCTCGTTGCAAACCACTTGGTAAATATATAAGGCCGTGAAAAGTCAACGAAGCACGCGGTGGCTCTGTGGCGTAGTAGTTAGAGTGTCTGCTTACGGTGCTTGTGGTCATGAGTTCGATTCCTGTGTCGTGTGTGATTTGTATGTGTTGTCATATGTGCGTGTTTACATTGATGTCCATTTTCTAATTACCCCTAGAGATAAGCATTGCAGAAATTATTCCGTGAAACGCTGTTCGAGTGCCAAATTTTTTCTTTTTCGCAGCCGCTTTGTGTGCCGTAGCTGCCGCCACGTCAAGTTGCGCCATCTATGGAGGATAAAAACAACTAACCGATACATAATGTATGACCTTCGAGATTCCGGGATTGTCGCTCGCTAAGCCTGCATCGTTGATTATTTGAGTATGGCTCTCGAAAACGGTGCCGAATCGACACGAATACCTTGCTGTCGAAGCTTCAGGACGTGAACCTAAAGCAAATAAAAGCATCAGTTCGGAGATAACGAGCGACAGAGCGCGCGACGACCACTTGATAGATTCGAGGTGGACGGCAATCGCTTTCAGCGGCGCGGCCATGTTTACCGGGCGTGCGTATGCGCAGTTCACACCCGGTATTCCGGTGCCGGACAGACTAAAATCCTCTAATATATGCGTTTCGGTTGCGAGCGCTCTACGTGTTTTGGTTGCGTGAATGTGTGCGCGTATGAATGTGCCATTTTCTGTGCTCGATTAATTTTATTTCAAAGCTGTTTCAACGTGATAGCTTTACTCCCTCGGAGGAGTGCTTTCACTCTATCGCAGACGGAGTGCTGTACTCCATGAGGAGGCGTTGAATCACTCCCTGTCTAGAGGGAGTTGTTTCACCCCGGAAAAGGGAGTGCCCAGCGGGACAAGCCAAAACTCTCACAAAGGGAGTGCCCCGATGCCCTTTCTTCTAAGAGTGAGTTTGGTGGCGGTGGAATCGTATGCAGATCGCCAGACCAGGCATGTGTAAAGGATCTCCTAAAGTGTTCATCCTTTGCATCGATCCCGGTGAGTGCCTATATTCCACCACATCTGGCTTGCACTAAAGGCATCGTACGTGGCGTAGACGCGCAACTCAGCCCTGCGGAGACTCTAGAGGAGCTTTCTGTGGCAGGTGCGGTGGCTGTCTACCGCTGCAATCGAGTTGTAGACAATAAGAGAGTCCCCACGGAGTCAGTGATTGCGACATCTTCTGGCACATCATGTCCGTCTGAAATTAAAGCGTGGCCTTTAGTTTTTAGAGTAGATCAGCTAGCGTCGCGCCCACTGCAATGCCGGAACTGCTGGAGATTTGGGCATAGCGCTGGTGGATGTAAGTCAGATGTGCGCTGTCGCAGATGTGGTGACGGCCACTCAGAACGAGAATGCACGGCTCATGACGACATGTGTTGCCTCTGTGGTGAACAACATGCTGCTGACTATACAGAGTGCCCAATTCGACAGCAAGAAATGCAGGTGCTGGAGATTGTTGACAAAAGGAGATGCTCTAGCAGGGAAGCCATGGCAATTGTCAAGGAGATAGCGCATGGTTATGCTGGCGTTACAGCACGTCAAACGTTTTCGGAGACGACTATCGCGCAGGCAGTTGAGGTAGCAGTAGGAAAGGCTATGACTAGAGTAATGGACCAATTAGTGGTTAGCATTTCCGAATGCATTGCTCAAGTTGTCAGCAATCAAATTGCTAAGCTGGTAATCCAAACTTCGACGGGTACTCCCGAGTCCAACAACCTGCCAACTGCCAGTGAAGCGAATACAGAATGTAATGATAAGGTAAACAGTGCTGATAACATCCGTGACTCGGCAGAGCATATGTTGGCTGATGGTCAAGAACATGTGCTAGACCTAAACGTGTCCACAGATGTCGAGTTTGATTCCCGGGCTCAGTAACGCAGCCGGTCCCCACTGAACTGTTCTGCTTCTACTTCCCCTCAGTCTAAACTAAAGAAGTCACCACCCAGTAAAGTTCTAAAGGAGAGCATTTTGGAGAAAGTTGTATCCGCAACAATTCTCTCACAAAAATAGCGTCCCTGAGAGTTTTACAGTGGAATTGCCGCTCTATATTTGCTGCTATTACTCATTTACATTGTCTTTTTTCACAGTTAAATCCTGATTTAATTTTATTACAAGAATCTTGGCTTGCTCCAGATATCAATTTTTACTTTAGGAATTATCGTTCGTTTAGATTAGACCGCCTTTCGAGAGGTGGTGGAGTAATCACAGTGCTATCAAACAGAATTTGCCATAAAGCAAAACTGACGTTAAAGCTAATCTTCCTAGAATGTGAAATGTTAGTTATAAACATAACTCTTCCGACTGGTCAGACGTTTTCGATAGCAAATGCGTACTCTACTTCAGGCGTACATGACACTCGGCCATTGGATACTATAATTGCGACTTGTGGAAGAAATATTAAAGACGATAGTCTTTCTTGGGGAACTTAAACGCAGAAATTTTGATCTGTCTGTCTTTCTGTCTGTCTTTCTCTTTGTCGGCACGTCCCTCGATTCAGCCACTCGACCAAAGTTGAACCACTTGCCCAAGGGCCAGCCATCGTGAACGGCTGTCTAGGTTCATACTTGTGTACATTGTTGATCAAAAAGCAAACATTACGCATATCTGAGGCGCAACATCACTAGGTAAGTATTAGGTGGTGTGTTCCTTTAATAGAAAATACGGTTACGGGGAGACGACAGAAGAAGGCTGTATTTACAGTATTTACACAACCACAGAGGTAGGGGTGACAACCAAGATGGCGAAAGCAGCAACGAACACGTCCTCTTCCTCTTCGTCCTCTAGGTAAGCGGCACATAACATTACCCGCCGGTGGTGAAAGCACCGACTCGGTGCGCCCGGGCAAACACGGTCGCGATGATGGCCACTATACACACGCGTCAGTGGGTTCCGGTATGTGATAGGGCTACAGACGGACAACATGAACAATGTCGGTGCGGGGCTGAGTCGACGAGGACGAAGACAATGGCTCGATTTCATACGTCACATCGGTTACTTGGCGGCATACACGGTATGGTCCGGTGTACGGGAAGAGGAGCGTTTCAGAAAGCCCAACACGTCGTGCTGCAGACCAAAGGAGGACAAGAGATCCAGGAAGAAAGTGGGCGTTTCTGTGACGGCGATCGTAGCGAGATTGTTGGCCCGCTTGCGATTCCGTTAACCGAACGCGCGCAACTTGACGTGCATGGTCGGCGCGGGCAATAGCTTCTTGAGCGTACTCAGTAGGTGGGTACATGGAAGGCGGCACCATCGTGTCCATCGTATCTATGTATAACAATACATAGATACGTAATTCTAGAGACCCTAGTTTCTTAAGCTGCGCTGAAAATGCGACTGCGCCGAAACTTGGCTTCCTCCGTGCCCTCTGCACGAGCTCATTGTTGTGTTTCGGTTCAGTATTGCACTGTACGAGTGCCATGGGGCGCCGCTCTGGCATTCCTACTTTACCTAGGCGACGTGAATATAAAAGAGTGTGTGGAGAGTACTCGTTGAGTGCGGACGTTTCTTCTGCTTCGGCGCTTCGCGCCAAACCGCGTGTTCGGGCTGGCTGGCGTCCCCGCCGGTCGCGTTGGTCACCGCCGGTCTTCGCCTGCTGCTGCGCCGGGACTACGAGCCCGCAACACAGCATTCACGTTTCCCGACGTATTGCCAGATGGCGTTCATATCTCACGCAGCGCCTCTTCTATCGTCTTTAGACGACATTTGCAGCGAAGCACGCAGATACACGGCCAATTTTTTATTAGCAGGGGAATTCAACGCCCATCATGTTGCATGGGGTGTAAAAACTGATGCGTGCGGCAGCCGCTTGTAGGATTGGTATGTGAGAGGTCGCACTTCTTCATCGTTGGATTTGACTTTTGCAAGTTCCAGCCTTAATATTTCGGCTTGGTCAGTGGTGGATTGCGCTACAAATAGCGACCACTTGCCGATTACTTTCGAAATAGTATGTCCAGTAGCCCCATCAGTTTTTAATGCACGTACGTATGTAAATTACCCTAAATTTAAAGATTCATTGTGTTCTTCATTGGCTTCGCTATCAGATACAAGCACTAAGTCGAAGGCTTTGAGCATATGTTCTGTTTTAAAGAGTGCTCGCGAGAAATCTGAATTTGTGGTCTCCTCAGTTAAGCAGAAATCTAATTCCCCTTGGTGGAATGATGATTGTTCAAGGAATTATGGGCGCAGAAAGGCAGCCTGGAAAAGGCTGTTGTACAATCAATGCCCTCAAAATTGGAAGGATTACCAGTTCTGCGCTGGTGCTTTTAAACGAACAGTTTCGAAGTCGAAAGAAGATTACGACATTCGGACATTTGATTCTCTGTCGAAATCAAACAATAAACGGGCATTATATAGATTTCTACGTAAAAAGAAACTGACTCCGCGATCCATGAATGCCGAATCTGTCGTTTTGACTCCAGAAGAAATAAAAGATGCGTTGGAAGCAATAGGTAGGGGGTTGGAGCAGCGCTTTTCTTCGCAACTATCACCACGTCCTTTGCTTGCATTAGGTAATGACGACTTCACAGAAATTTCGGTGGCTGAATTATCACAGGTTTTAGCTAGCCTTCCATAAGCGGCTCCGGGCCCTGACGGAGTCACATCGGCCATGCTGAAAATGATGAATAAGGAATCACCAGACTATTTATTAGACATAATCAATTACTCAGTAAAAATGGCATGGCTCCCATGAGATTGGAAAATAGCTAAGGTAATACCATTACTTAAAGTTCCGGATAAGGGGTATGTATTGGACAACATTAGGCCTATTGCGCTAACTTCAAATTTCGTAAAATTAATCGAGAGAGTTTTAAATATTCGTATAATAAATTTCATTAATGAGAGAGAAATCTTAAATCCATCCCAAATTGGCTTTAGATCAGGATGCTCTATATGGCAGGCGCATATAGATCTCGAAAGCCGTATCCAATTAGCTAGGCGTGAAAAAAAATATGCGGCGTTAGTCACTCTGGACATCGCAAAAGCATATGATAGTGTTGAGCACATCGTTTTAATGAATCAGCTTCACAACCAGAATTTTCCAAAATATATTCAGGCATGGATTGCGGAATTTTTACGCAATAGAACATTTTATTGCTTCCAAAGCGGCATATCGCCATCTACGTATGTGCAATCAAGAGGTGTACCGCAAGAGGCAGTCCTTTCCCCGGTATTATTTAATATTCTCATGAGTTCTATTCCACGCCAAGAGGACGTGCACACATATGTGTATGCTGATGACATTGCATTTTTTTCATCAGCAGATGATATTCACAAGCTATTCCAAATATTGCAATCATCATCCGTAGAACGTTGGCTTGATGGTCTACAT
Organism: Rhipicephalus sanguineus; assembly: GCF_013339695.2. NCBI lineage: Eukaryota > Metazoa > Arthropoda > Arachnida > Ixodida > Ixodidae > Rhipicephalus > Rhipicephalus sanguineus. The sequence continues at coordinate 111,017,651 of NC_051179.1, forward strand.
CTGTATTTAAATGTCAGCAAATGCTCTGTAATAAAATTTCCATTGAAAGACCCTATTTACATGTCGCTATCTTATCATGTCGAGAATATTCCACAAGTTGAGAAAGTAAAATATCTGGGCGTGATATACGACCGCTCTATATCGTGGAAGGTTCACATTGAATACATCGCAGCAAAGAGCGTTCGGGCGGTTGGGTTTTAAGGAAGATCAGCAACAGTCGGTTAGGTATGCGAAGAAAAACGCTTTTATCAATATATTGCATGTATGTTCGCCCAGTTCTTGAATTCGGGTGCATATTATATGCTGGGGCTCCTGCTTATCAGCTTCATCCTCTTGTAATCCTTGAAAGACAAGCCTTGAGATTACGTTTAGGTCTTCCTAAATTTATAGCAATTAAGGTCTTGCATCTGGAAGCTAAGCTCCCCTCATTAACTACCTGTTTTAAGTTGTTAGCAGCTCAGTCATTTCTAAGGCTGTATGAATCCCCCGTAAAACGTTCAGCAACAGTTTATTGCCAGTCCTGAATTGTTTTTTGGAGTATAATGGCCGAGATTTCATACGCCTCAAATTCTGGTTACACAGAGCCTTCTTGACTTTTTAAACGTTCAAATTAAGGACATGCCTTTAATCAGTAATAGCAACAACTCTATTAAAATACAATTTGACGACATTTTTCGAAAAAATGCAAAACTAATATCGTCCCGCTTTTTAAACGCTATATTAAGTGATTACCTGGTACATATGCCGATAAAGACAGTCATAGCGACTGATGCTTCACAGAGTGAAGAAAAATGTGGAATTGGGATTTTCTCCCCTGCTCTTGATTCGTCATTTTCTCTTCGCCTTCCAGATTTTGTGCCCGTATTTGTAGCAGAATTTTTAGCGATCATTCGAGCTCTCCGTAAATTAACAGCATCAATAAAGTCTGCAGTAATTTTGACGGATTCTCGGTCAGTATGTTCCTCCCTAACTGCAAATGAGGAATCGAACGTTCTGAGGGTTTTCAAATTATTAGTCCCACCGCATATAAATTTGGTCAAGTTGGTTTGGGTTCCGGGACATAAAGGGCTAATTTTGAATGATGGCAGATACGCTAGCAAAGGCATCTTTGAATGGCCCGGTTATTCAGGTATTACCGGCATCAACATTCATGATAGGTGCGAGATTAAGGAGTAAACTGTTGTTAGATGAATTTTATGCACCGTCAATAACGAACACATTAGAATTGCAGCATTTGATTCATTATTGGAATAGTAAAATATGTCAAACAAGAGCAATTGATATATAACAATATATAGAGCAATATATATATAAATATATATATATATATATATATATATATATATATATATATATATATATATATATATATATATATATATATATATATATGAGCACCCAATAACTACGTTGTTGAAAATAGCGTTGAAAATACGGTGTTGAAAATGAAGTGTCTATGAACATGCCTACATATGCCTCATTGACATTTCGATGATGATGATTAGGTGAGTACTTGTCGAAATACAAATATAATCATGGCCAATTATTTGAATGTCCTCAAGGAAAATACTAGTATTCGTTACTCCAGCCCTGTCGGAATAATATGGAGCAGGTTTGCTTCGCCTAACGTCGTTGCTCTCTCTTTTTCGCTCTCTATTTTTTTTTTTTACATCTCGCTGCGCGATATTTGGGACGGCATATCTTTCCGCCGTGAATATTACCGAACTTAACTAGTTACTTTTGTTCCTTCATTCCATTTGGCGCGCTTGTCGTGAAAATAAAAGCGTAAACCTCAAGACACCTAAAGGTACCCTCCGTCTTGGTAACAAGTGCCAGGAGTGCATAGGACTCTGTAAAAAAAAACACACATAATACCTAAAGGTAATATCATTAGTTTCATTCTTTTAGAGTTTCTAACACCCTGACTCTCGTATATGTAGTGTGCAATACAAATCGAATGTGCTTATTGGCAAATAAACGAGTGCTCAATGATAGTGGCGGTATACCTATGACCTTTTCAGATGAGCCATACCAAAGGCGGTGAAGCTCTTTCGAAATCCGGTGGCGTGTGAACATGGCACTCACTCTGAATGTCTGTTGTTAGATATGTCAAAATGGGCTCGCTTTGAGATAGCGCGTCCCGAAACAAACCCTAATACCAATAATATTTTCCTTTAAGTACACAGAATAAACCATGCAACTTCGTCTTTACTGCGTTCGCGTGAGTGACAAAAAAAAAATTGAAGGACCCTTAAGCTTCGCCTTTAAGAGTTGAACGAGATAGCGAAATCCGGCCCCTAGTGCGCACGTCAACCACTAAGTGCATACTTATTAATCTGTATTGTTATACACACACGCACACAGATACACATGTGCGCGCGCGCGCAAATGGTAGAGGTTTTCGATCTAAAACAAGAATCGCATGCCCTCCAAGATGCCCGCCGCGCGCTTGCCATCTCGGAGGCCATAAAGAGTCGAGACATATTTCTTACAATGCCTCACAGATGGAAGCACATTATCTAGCGTTTGCTGTTTGCTTGATCAACGCCTCCTCTAGAAAGCCAGCGTTGGCTTGATATGTTTTCCGCTAGATGAACATAGTTGTCCATTTTTAGAGCTGTTTGAAAGTTCGTGTGTGTTTTTAGCGGCGATGGCTGCACTATCCCGGCCTTTTTCGACGTAGTTTGATGGTCTCGCCAATGCACCTACAAATCGCCGAGTGGGCTCGTTTTTGTCGTGACACCTGCCGAACAAAATGCGTTAGAGACTCCTTCACTACATGACATTTATGTAGTGTTTTTTTCTGAAGCAGCTGCAAGTAACATCGTGGCTTTGTGGTAGGACACCTGCTTGCCACCCGAACGGCCCGGGTTCGATCCTCAACGGGACCCAAGATTTCATTCTTTATTTTATTTGCTACTTTCTCGATTTTTCGCTCACGGATGATTTTTCGCTCACAACCAACGGCGCCGACACCGACACCGGAATTTCTGCGACACGAGCTCTCTAACGCTATCGCGTTAAAAAATTAAAACAGCACGTGAGTGCGCGACCAGCACGTCCACTTTGCGCCGTTCCGTGAGCAGCAATGCGGTAGAGCCCATAGAGTTTCCTACAATACTTACTAGAGGGAACTCTGGCACTAGTGTCTATGGGAGCTGCAACGCATGACGCTTCAGCCAGCATGGGAATGATGGGTAGTACACAAATTTGTCTAAACTTCATTCTTTCGGCTCCGTTTGGCTCCGCGTCGGCTGCATCCGCTTTTTCGAAAAACGAAGTTCAGCAAAAGTCAGCCGTTCCACTTCACCAGTTTAACTTTTTTAGGCTCACCAAATCAAACCTGGTCATGAAGTTCACAACGGTCTATTCTTTTATCCTAAACGAACGCCAAAACACAGCAATAAACAAAGCCACAAGTACGTTTGAAGAAGCAAGTACGAAGACTAGGCAAATTTGTGCACTACCCATCATCCCCATGGTAGCTGAACGATCGCAGCGCCAGAGTCCCCTCTAGTTAATTTTAGGAATCTCTATGGTAGAGCCGTGAAGGGTGAGACGCCTGCTTGACAGCGGTCCTTCGGCAATAGCACTACCTAGAGTGCCTCTATGTCCTCCTCGCTCTAGGAGGACATTGAGGCACTCTAGAACTACCAAGCATGCATGGTCTAGACGGGGGAAGCGCCCGAGCCGCCTTTCCTTTTCTTCTGGGCTTTGGCTGCTGCTTCTCGCAAAGCTTCTTGCGCTGCTGCCCCATTGCGAAAACTGCATTACACGGCGCCCATATACCTTGCCCCGTTGGCTCAGACATTCGTTTCACATTGATATGGGTCCAAGAAGCCTTTGGCCTTAGCATTCTTAGAAAGTTCAAGCCATCGCCCGTAATTTCTTTTGCTTTCCCTGACATCGAGGATTACCTAATTAGTCATATCTTTGACCTGGACATAACGATAAGGCGAAGCGGGCATTTTGACGAGACGGACCACACACAGACGAAAGTTACCTGTTTACTGTATTCGCCTGGTTCAGCAATCTTTTTTTTTTATCTCTGCGTGGTAGTCGAACAAAGTATCATGGTCTTTCTTATATCTTATTCAGTATCCATCATATATGATCGACTAGGCCAGCAGAACAATAAGATCATCCGAAAGGAATTCTCGCAAGACTAAGAAAATTTAATTTTATTCTCTCAGCCTCAATTCGTCGCGAATAAAAAAAAAGCGCGACGAACACTTTTCAACTGAACCAGCAATAACAAAGTATTAGTTTGTGTTTTTTCTTTTTTATACGGAGTCCTCGGTGTGTAGCTCAGCAAAATGTCGGTGAGGTTCGATTGAAGTGCGGAGATACAACTCTGAAGCTTTATTAGCACCACGTCGACTGGTATGAAGTGCACCTTGCAATCGCTGCTAATTGGCTCTTCTCCCATTCCACAGCTTACGTGAAAAGCCTTTACAGCGTTACAGCGCACAAAACATAAAAGGATGAATTCTTTCAAGCATACTGCTTCTGTTTCTGAAAGTGAACAACGCCAACATGAGCTGGACAGCAGAGACGATAATATATAGTGATTTTATTATCAATGACAACTTAGAGACTATTTTTGAACTTTACAGCCAGCTTACTTACGTACAGTTAACCACAAAAGTTTACGGACCACGTAAGCGCGTGGCCAAGAGCCTCTTCGCGACATTTCCGCTACGTCAGCGGCGATCGACAGCAGCCCTACGCCCAAGACACATCCCTCCCTTAATAGATGGTAGGTCTATTTTCTCAGTGGGCTCAAATATTTTCCACCTTCAACTTATTTAACGCGGCGTGCTCTTCAGCAGCCGTGCATACGTCCCGCGGTCTCGAGAGTAGTCTATCAGCGTGACTGCTATCAGTCGCAATCTTTCTCGCAAAGCGCCGTCTACCCAACGGCCCATCGTTCGAAGCACGCCGTCATAGCTTTGATTCTACTATAAAAGTAAAAGTGTGACGCTCAAACCGCAGACAAGCGCTTTACGTGATAGCAACGAACTTACAATGTTATGCGCGACAGTAGACAATTGTTGTACCAGTGAATAACAAGAAGACTCGTTTCCGGCTCAATGCTGCGGTCGACAGTAGGTGTAGTACCGCTAGGTGGCGCGGACAGGTGGGTAGTTTGGCATAGTTTGGCACGCACTCGCGTGGTCTGTCAACGTTTGTGCTTGACTGCACGTTAGTCAAATGCGTTGTACCATCATTGTCTGGAGGCTGCCACCGTGAAATATTGTCGTTTGTCCAATTTCTTCCAGCCAAATCCTTGTTGGGATAACACGTCACAAACATAGCTCCCATATGCGGAGTACCGCGGATAGACAGCGGCCCTTTGTGGACCTGGACAGGTGCTGGGGTGTACCTGTAGCAGCTGCCTGCATCACTTTCCTATCGTGCATAGCCTCTTCCAGCTATGGGTTCCTCTACGTGCTCTTCATGCAAAAGCATGAACTTAGTCGTGAGCAAGCCGCGTGGCCTCAGACAGCACTCGTCATCTCTGGCGGATGCATGGGTAAGAATGTTTTGCAATCTTTCGTGTGTGCTTGCGGAGCTTGTTGCTATCACACATTTCTCTGTGCTTCGTCTCGGTTTTCGCGCCGTTATTTGCAATGTAATCTTTGGTCCTTAGTGCACTTGAAGCTTACACTACATTACAAAGTTATCCTTATCACTCCCTGAAATATTGTGGTGTTCCTATAGAGTGGACTGCAGTATTGCCTTACATAAAGAAGACAAGGTCTTACATCAATTTTACCGGCCAGTTATTCCAGAACCCTCCTCATAAATGTTGTTGAGTGGATGGCAAGCATCTTGAGGGCGTGCGGAGCACTGCGAAACCACTGTGTGAACATACTGCAGGCCACATTCCCGCCAAACATTGAACTCCGTTTCTCAATGTTAAATCTTTTCAAATTAGTATGAGCCATACTCGTGTAAGGCAATTCTATGTCACCATGTTATCATGTAAGTGCAGGAGGAAATTTAGATCATAATAAAAAACTGCTTAATCAAATGCTCTTTATCAGCTGATAGATATCGAGATCGAGTATCTGGCAAATAAAATAAAGGCTATCAGTGGACATCGTCTGTTGCATTACACGGCTACCCACGTGATTCTTAAAACACTCTAAAGTTACGGTTAATTCGTAGACATTTTCTCCCAGTTTTGTAGCATCACAAAAACGGTGATGATAGCGAATCGACGGCCGCATACGTTGTTCAAGCCGTGTTTCATTGAGGATTTGAAAAAAAAACAACACCCAACGTAGCTCTGCGTTGCAGAGCTACGTTAGACCGAACCTGCCCGAAGGTTGCAAGTTCGATCCCTGCCGTCGACAAGTTGTCTGTTCGTCCCCTTTAACTTCTTCACATTTATATCCTAATTACTACAATACACTTAAAAGAATACAAATAATGTCCTCTATACCCTCCTTGGTTTGATTGTCTGGTGGTCTTCATTAAACATAAACATGGTATGTTTGTTGAGTATTCACAAGAGAACAATAATGAAACGTCGTATGTATAAAGCACAATTCAAAAGCGTCTTCATGTCTATCACATGGAAGGTCCTGTACCACTTCCGGTCGACCGGTAAAGATAGAAATATTTCTGCTTATTGCCAAAGATAAGTATATGTGGCATGTCAAAGCTACATGCTAAAAAAAAAAAATAACATCGTGACAGCGTGCTCGCTGCAGGCACACGGCGAGAATGGAAGAAGAGACAGGAAGGGAAAAGTTACTTTTCGTGAGCCTGGAGGGCTCCGCGTTGTTTTTGGGTATTTCTAGCCAACAAAGAAAGCGCGCAGATCACGCAGCTGTGATTGTCGCTGCAAAATAGGAAACTGCTAAACACAGAGCCCATCATAGTTTGTGTCAATTATCGTGTTTTCCTACTTGTCTACAAACTTTTGCATAACGCTGTTCAATGCCCGTCAATAGCATTAACATATCAAACGCCCACATATCCCTAACGTTCTACTTTACACCATTATGTATACTCCGCATAAGGACTAACTACGGATCACATTCATTTTCTTATATTGAATCGAAACTTTGGAACACTAACTTGTACCATCGCAGAATCCGCATCATTTCATTTGTACAATGTGTTCGCTATCGCCTGCAGAACTAACAACAGTAATACTTGAATGCATAAACATTATTCCGATTATTATATGTATTTATTGTATTTCGTTGCACTTGCATGTACGTAATATTTGATCTGTAGATCAACAGTAACTACTACTGTTAAAAAACGGACCCCTGCAACTGCCCTGCAATGGGCTCTGGGGTCCTACCTGTGTAATAACAACCAGCCATTATGTGTATATTACACAATAAAAAATAATTGGTTCATTGATTGCTGTGTGACTCATAAGGGACCAGGAGCACACAAGCTTAAGAGAATCGAAAAAAAAAGCGAAAGGGAGTTCATTTTTCTTTCTACTTCTTCTTGTGCTCCGTCCCCTGCGCCGTTTTTTTTTAGTTTCAAAACTTTCACTGCCTACCGTCCCTGCCTCACCAGCCGCAGGTAGCTGCTAACCAGCGCATCCTTCCAATACTCGATGATTAGGTTAGGGACCTGACTGTGTGAGTTGTGTGTGAGGTTATTGGGATGTGACAAAACCAGACAAAACATGCAACGTATTTTATCGCGTATAACCAGCACAAAATATTTAAAAATTCGAGCTACAATGAAAACGAAAAACTGAAATATGGCTTCGCGAAAATGCTGTGCAGCAATGCAACAAAGCGAACTGCGGCAATAAGATTAAGCAGGGGGCTTTTTTTTTATTTTCCGTGCGCTTCTTTTCTTCAGGACGCGGGTTATATGCGAGAAAATACGGACCTTTGGGTAAGAGTCATATTCACACGCAGAAATGTCCTACGTAGCAGGCACTAAGAAAGTCGCTGTCCATGGTACGTACGTTCTGGACTCGGGATTTTTTGTTCAATACAAAATGAGCGATGCCATGACGAAGAAGAGCCGCAAAACGTAAGAGAAAAGAAAAGAAGGCGGGACTCGTCAAGTGAGTGAGTGAGTGAGTGAGTGAGTGAGTGAGTGAGTGAGTGAGTGAGTGAGTGAGTGAGTGAGTGAGTGAGTGAGTGAGTGAGTGAGTGAGTGAGTGAGTGAGTGAGTGAGTGAGTGAGTGAGTGAGTGAGTGAGTGAGTGAGTGAGTGAGTGAGTGAGTGAGTGAGTGAGTGAGTGAGTGAGTGAACTTTATCTGAGGTTGACGACGCCAACTCTTCGGCACCCGGGCCTGCCGAACAGCCAGGATTTGATTTTCTAGAGCGGCGCTACGCAGAAGCAAGTCCTACTCTTCCTTGCTTAACTTGGGGTATCTCGACCCGCACTCCCAGAGCTTGTGCGCTAGAGAAGAGGTCTGCCCGCAGGACGAGTAGGCGTCGACGCCATACGTGAAGCGCTCGCTCGGCTTCGGCACATGACAAAGCGCCGTGGTGTTATCATTCACTGCGCGCGCACGACGAAGCAGTTAGTTACTGAAAGAGCTTTGCAGTTGCTCTTGCATCTGGTTAGTTACGTGGTTGCGTGACATAGTTACGTGCTGCGGTAATGATCGATGTGAATGTTTGCTCCGTAAGATTGTTTCAATATAAAGCTAAGTTAAACCTTAAAACATGCATCATGTAAAAAAAAAATTAAAATCTCGCCAGGGTATGAGCCTTTTAAGGGCAGTTTCTTTAAGGAAGAAAAAGGTTGTAGTATTTCGCATTTTCAAGCTCCCTCCAGTGTTGCCCTGAGTTATTTTATGTTTCTTTACAATACGAGTCTCTTTACATCCTAATATAGAAAACTATCTAAAAGCGTGTCTAGTACTACCCGCCAGTTTTCAGCCACTGTGGCATCACTACATATGTACTGTGTTGTTCTCCCAGGCCTCCTCGTCAGCATGGTGCAAAAGAAATTCTCCATCTACCACATAACCCTCGCTGGTGGGATCGTGGCTTCTGCAGGCCTCGCGGGAGCAAGCTTCGCTCCCAATATCGTGTGGCTTTCTGTTACTTTTGGAGTGGTACAAGGTACGAATTATTGCGGTGAGAATAGCTTAGTGTAGTGTTCCGTCTTGGCAGAACCAAAACCAGAAAGACTGGTGCTGTATTAAAGTTCCTGCGAGGAAGAAAGTAGCGTTTTTTCGCGACGAAATTGAGGGTAAATCATTTCAGTTATTTGCCGTATCTAAGCTTGTCTCACTGTTTTGATACCTGATTATACGCTCACGAAACATTCAGTATGATAGCTTACTCCTGTACCCATTCGTAATTTTTATTCACTCGTCACCGACGCCGCTTTACGCCTATGGTCAATTTTCGCGTTTGATGAGGCATCTAAGGCTTTCGCCTTAAAGTTTACAATCAAATATTACATACCGTGTTCAGCCACAAACGAATTACAGCATCGTTCGACAAGCTTTTCGGTGTTTTTTTTTTGTTTTGATTTTATCAATTACTGCTACAGAAACCTTAGGAAAAGTTTTAGCTGGAATTTCTGAGTGATTTACCGATTTCTTTTTCTTTTTCTGCAGGAGCCGGAATCGGAATCACCTTGCTAGGCATCGCCATGTACTTGCTCCTTTACTTCGACAAATACAAGGCCACTGCTACCGCCATCAAGGATATCGGCACGGTCGCAGCTGGTGTCGCAGGCGTCCCCTGGATATCGCTTCTCGTGAAGGAATACGGTCTGCAAGGCAGCCTTCTACTAACGGCTGGTTTGATGATCCACATCTTGCCAATAGTCATGCTTATCAAGACACCTCGCCATTGGCGTATATTCAGAAGTAGCGACAAAAATACAGGGCCTATGAGTTCCCAGCAAGCTGACGTGGAGGTCCCCCTCGCCGTTAAAAAAGCGACGCAGTTATCGAATGAAGAGGAACGCTTTGTCGCACTTCAAAGTACGGAACTGCCGACGCCACCAAACAGCCCTTCCAGTGTGTTCCCCGTTGTTATATGGTTCCCCTTCTTTGTTTTGGTGCTGATGCAAGTCGTCTCGGACTACAGCAATGCTGTGTTCATGACCACCATAGTAGATTACGCGACAGACAAGGGAGCAGATCTCGGTCGCGCAAAAACGGCGATTATGTTCGCCGCAATGGGACAGGCTGTGGGACGTGTCCTGGTGCCCTTGGTGTCGGACAAAATTTCTTTCAGCCGCTCTTCTATCGCCACGGCGTGCCTTTATGCGACGGCTGTCTGTTTCCTCTTCATTACACGCGTCTCTGCTTTCGAAATAGTAGCGGCACTTGCTAGCCTAGCAGGAGTGGCCCAAGGCTACGTCATTTGTATGCGGCCATTGCTAGTCGCCGACCACGTCGGCGTGGAACGGTTTAGCTTGTGCTGTGGAGTGGGAGGACTCGCTGCCGTGCCCATGTGCCTCTCTGGCCCAGCAATTCTAGGTAAGTAAACGCGAACGCTCCTAAAATGGGAAAAATGTTGTTTTGATGCTAGCTTCTTCCACTAATGACACGTTAAGACATCTGCATCATGGTCCCGAGTTTAAGTTCTCCCATCGAAATCTTTTATTCTAATGAGGCATTTTTCTTACTTGATTTTGCTGTCTCATGCGTCGGATCGACGTGCTTCAGTCGATGTGCAAAAATTATCAGTGCCTTTCGTTCCCAAAGGCGTGTCATAGAGTATACTCTATTGAACTTCACACTACACGTGCTAAGATTCGATCAGCTTATAGAGTCATTGTGGCAGTACATACATAAGTCTTGCAGGCTCATATTTAAGCAAGGTTTTCTGAGCAAGAAGCCTATTTGTCCGTACCTGTTGGAGAAGCAAATCGTCCAGATCGAGCGATGCCATGAAGGTTTCGAAACCCCTCAACATGCAAGGCTACACAAATGAGACAGTCCGTGACACTTCGTGCACATTGTGTTATGCACTAAGCATGTATAAGGCTGAACGCAGTCATGACAAAATTCAGAATCCAAGATATATCGCCCGCGAAGTAGCTTGCCTTTTTTAGATAGTGTCTGTCTACCGTCTCCGTTGAATTATCATCCTCTTTTATTTGAATTTTACGCAGAAGCTGTATGCGGTTAAGACCCGCGATTTCGTGGCATCCGCGAGCAAAAATTCTCGTTTCCTCAATTTCCCCAAGTTTGGGGTAACCGCCCACATTGTAAATTGTATGAGCGGAAAAGAGCAGGAATAGAAGGAAAGAACTTGACAGGACAGACCTAACCGCCCATGCTGGGGCCCGATGAAATGAAACCAGCAGCTGCCGCGTGCACGCTCTCCCAGGACGCACGCACGCCTCGGGGCAACAGCAAGGAATGAATAAAATCATAAAAAGGTCCTAGGGCCGTCATATTTTGATATAAGACGGCCTATATTTCTATTGGAACAATGTCTTCCGAGCACTGGATTTGTGTTTAGAAGTGAAGCCATTTTTATTAGGATGGGCGTTAGCTTGCTTTTTAAATGCGAAGCGCTTCTTAGCGAACCTTTGGCACTTTGAGCGCTTCCATCTATCTATCTATCTATCTATCTATCTATCTATCTATCTATCTATCTATCTATCTATCTATCTATCTATCTATCTATCTATCTATCTATCTATCTATCTATCTATCTATCTATCTATCTATCTATCTATCTATCTATCTATCTATCTATCTATTTAGCCGCCTACGTCTAGGTGCACTCGTGATCGCCTCCTTAACATGGTGTAGACCAAAATTCGTACAGGAGGGTAAGAGAGTTTAACGAATATGACTACCTGGTCATTACGTGAATAACTTAAAAGTTCCGTCGCGTACGTCGTCAAACCCTTTCCTCCAGACACGTGTGGCACATATCCGTATACCACGAGCCGCGGTATGCGGGTACGCGCCACAGGTGATTGACAATTTATATCTACCCAGGAACGGCGAGAATGCGACCGCGTTAAGGAAAACCGACATCGACAGCGTTGACACGACGAACGTAAAGAATAAATTCAGGACAAACATGTGGCAGCTGATAACGTGCTTCAAATTTTAAAGCATGAAGCGAAAAGCAGGCCATGTTGTTCATAAAGGAGGTTGTTGGTGATCTACTATTAGAATAAAGTAATAAAGATGTCATGAACGATTTTTCGAAGAAATCATCGATTGACTTCAGTATCGGAGTTTATTGCCTCATGAATCAGTGCCGCAATTTTCCTTGTCGCATTCCACAAGTACGAGCACAGTCACACGGACTTCTCACACGTTTTAAGCACTTTCTCTCTCTCTTTCGTGACGAACGACCGCGGTGGTCTAGTGGTTATGGTGCTCGACATCTGACTTGAAGGTGGCGGGATCGAATCCCGGCCGCGGTGACTGCATTTGGATGGATGCAATATGGTAGAGGCGCGTGTGCTTAGATGTAGGTGCACACTAAAGAACCCCAGCTGGTCTTAGTTTCCGGAGCCCTCGTCGACGGTGTCTCTCATAATGATATCGTAGTTTCGGGACGCTTCACAGGGAGGGATGACAAGGGAGAAAAAAGCTACGTCGTGCGCACGTGATGAAACGCGATCGCTTTCCCCGATATCATAGTGCAGTGCGCGCTAGTGTCAGAAATGTGTAATTTTAGCTCACTATTGAGCTCGGCGCCCGGCCCGTGGAGGCACTTCAAGGCAAGGAGCTCAGCGGATGCAAACGCTGCTCTTGGTTTATGCCATCGATCAATAGTCACTCGCATAGGCCACCGCAAGGTGCGCCATCACAGAGGGCCAATGTTCGTGTTCGTGGCAGCGCACCCCCCCCCCCCCCCCCCCGTTGGACGAGTCCGAAGGAAGACACGCTTTGCAATGCATGCAAAAATAAAAATGAAGCGTTCACGTGGTGCTTACCACCATCACTTGCCCTTGGTCCCAGGTTCTCCGAGAGTAAAAGTGAGATGTGAATCACTCTAGGAATGAGACATCAAGAGTCCTCGGTGTCCATTATGGTCAGATACCAGGATTTCCAAAGCCCTGCCCATTAAATAATGACGCGACACGTCCGACTCAGTGACGATATATGCCGCCTTGGCGCCCCCATTGCACAATAAAGGGGAGGGGTCCTCCCTTCTTCAACTAATTGGTTGGTAGCTAGCTCTTCATGTGTCCCCTTCTCTTTATGTCTGTCTTCTTGAGTCCATGAACTATGCTAAAAAGTATTTCATTGTGTCTCAGTCATTTATCGTTATTACAAACGTCTGTAGGGGCGTACACTGAGTGTGGATATGACTGAGAGATCTTTCGCTCTTCGTATTTTATTCTCTCTCTCACTCTAAGTGTATGCGTTTATCAGAACAATAGTGATACCTATGCCTGTCGCTGGTCGTTTTCCCTTTCCAACTGACAGGAAGCATTCTCTTTAACAAGTGGCTTTGTTTTGTTTTCTTTTCAGGTTATTTCAGGGACAAGCGCGGCTCCTACGACAGGCTCTATTACATGCTCGCCGGACTCAGCCTTGGGGTAGCGATACCGCTTACAGTGCTGGTGGTGCGAGCTATGACTCAACGGCGACGTTCCCTACCGAAGCCTGCTTCCTGTAAGACTTCGCTCGATAAAGACCGGGTCGAGGACACGAGTTCATTATAAATAGGCCTTCACTTAGCGGTAAGGTTAAGAAAGGTAGGCGGCAGAGCTCCTTCACTACGCTACTAGTCGCTCCACCAACGGTCGACGATTATTCAGAGCGTTATGAAGAATAGCCCACGTATCATCCATGACCGCACAGCCCCGTTCTTGAACGGACGCTTCCAGCAAGAGAATGCCACTAAAGTTCACACAGAAATATTAAAACCATATTTATTAATTATTTGAGCCTGATGATATAGTTCAGTGCTTCGTACGCTTTGTTTGTACCTGTCATCTTCTGTCCGTGCTTTCGTCGCGCAATTTCTCTGATGTCATGGATCATGAACAAGCCCAGAATGCTGCTCCCAAGAAGTACTACGTTTACTTTCTAGCCCGACTGGGAATTGCCCCGATAATTCCTAAAGCAATACGACGACGCAATTACGATACCATTTTGGGAACAAACTGAGTACGAGCTCTTGCTCTGTTACCTTGGTAATCAAAGAAAGCTTCCGAAAGGAGGAACGTATCAACGACATATTCGGAAATATTATGCTTAGAACTGATAACTTGCTTTCCAGCTGTCCCCGCATCTTTTCAAGCCGTTTAGCGTTAACGGTGGCCATGAGTATCAGAGGAACATGCCCGTACACCGCTATAGCGATCGACCAGTTCCATCTCTTGCAAACTGCCAAATCTTCGTACGTATTTTTTTTTTCTTTTGGTGCAGTGCACACGAAATCATCTTGTGCTTCTACCCCTCACTGCCGAATAGTACAATCAGTTCGGGCTTAGTAAACCAGTATTTCATGAAGCTTCTCCTAAAAAAAGTGACCTTTAGTGTTTGCGGCTTTCGGTGCCATGAATGCGTAAACAGGTCGCGACACCTGTTTACCCTATTCCGAAAGTTGCGTGACTTTCTGGGGCTCAAATCTTCACAGGCGCTTCATACCAACCCGTGCGCAAGTTTTCCAGCCGCGTAGCGAGCTGCTGCGTTGCGACTCCAAGAAACCGCCTACCTTCCAGGAAGTCAAAACGCGGTCGGCAACTGCAGTGTTGCTCATTCATTCGCTGCCCGACGCGGCAACTCGGCCTATGGCGCCAAATCACCTTGCGGTTGAATAAACGTCAATCTGTTCTCGATGTGTAGACACGTGCGTTTCTTTCTTCCTCGATACCGAGCTCACGACAAGAGCAAGAGATCACCGCCCAAGCACTCGGTACAGATGGTTAAATACCGAAGCTGAAACGTGCGGCCCCGGTGTTTATGAGTGTATTGATCCTGACCGTTCATTTCATTCTTTCTCAATTGTTGGTTACTTCTGTTCAGAAATCTTACAACTGGTGCTTGCCGCTCGTGTGTTCCCTTCTTCGTTCTTAGTGGACCACTGGTGCGTGAGCAGTGGGATTTGTCGAACTTCTGTGGCACGTATGCGCTAGTGTTTGCGCACAGAGGACGGACGAATTGTGGTTTCGCCTAACCATAGCCCCTTGAGGCGTACCGTCCACATGCGTGTGCGTAACATGTTGTTTTTACCAGTTCTTTGAACTAGTAGCCAAGAAAGAGCAAGATACATTGCGCATAGGATGAATTTGGCCTTCCGAATAACCACTGTTTTTGGTTTTTTTAATCTCATTGCGCTGCTTATGAGTACAGTCGACGACTTCGTTGAATCCACTACGAAGTTCGACGTCTCGACTCGACACGCCGCGTTCCAAGACCAACGCCCAAAAGTACTTTTTTACTCTAAATGAATACAACCAAAAAACAAATCTTGCATGCATTTTGAGCCAACGATTTCGTTCTTTTTATGTAAACATGGAACATCACTGACTGCATATCGATTAAATATTAAGTTATACGCAAATAAGGTTAAATACTAAAACTGGCTCAAACATGTTACTTCATTTTCTTTGTTGGAATCCAATATCGAGATCCTTAGAATAATGTTGTGCGAATTTGACAGATTTGCAGACAGTCGATCATAATTTGCTTCTCGAGGGAACACACAGTTTTGATGTTAAAAAGTTCCCAGTTGTTACACTCTCGTAACAGAAGCAGGCGAAAGCCTGGCTGCAAATAAGCCGCATCGAACAAGTACGTATGTTTTGCATTAAATGGACCTTTTGAACCGCTCACGCAAGTACTCTTGTCTTTGAACGTCTTTTACAATGTGCTGCAGACTTTATCGCCGTACCCATTACGCGTCTGTGAGGTCTAAACCTACGTTGATGTATACTTTGTTGCTGCTGTGACTGCTGCTGCCGATGATGATGAATGATGACCGAGCCGTTTGCATTTGGTGGTAAGCTTTAACACCACTCACTCGTTGCGTATTTCATAGTGTGTGACGCCTAGCGCGATTCTACGCTTCTGAAACGCAATATTACGTCTGTTAACGTGACTCCTCGCTTAATATGACGCCTGCATAGGGTCTTTTTTGCCAAAACAGTTCGAAGCACTGGCGCGGCTTTGTGGTGACTGCCACGCAAAGCCTCATTCGTTTCGTTTCCGCCTCGAGCCCCCGACTCTCATGTTCTAAATTATCTGTCGCCTCTGCGTCCTGTGCTAAAAACCTTCACTGGTTATCCAACAGCACATGGTGGAACGGCTCCAAACTACATTGTCTACAGTCGCTACGTCTTCGAGGTCGGCATCTGATGAAGCTCTTAAATGAGTACCACGTGCATCAATACTACGCCTTACAAAAGAGCGAATACACATCTCACTTTGAGTGATAAAAGCAAACAGAGTGCCGTTTGTTCATCTCACCAAAATACGGTTTATTTCATTACTTTTACACAAGAAATATACTCCCTATATAATCTACCAACGATTTGGTTGCTTATACAACATAAGCAACGAAGAATATCACCGATTCTTCGCAATAGGTGATAGTCAAGGTGATGTGAAGGCAAAGTGGATTGTCCATTTTATCGGCAACGTCAGATGTATTCGTACGGTTTCATTTTCCCCCAAATAAAGAGAACCCCTTTATCGTTCAGGCAGTGTTAACGACTACACCGCAAAACCTTCATATGTTATTTTGTAATCATATGTTCGTTTTCGTTTGTATTACATTTTTCACTAATTGTTATCAGCTTGTAAAGCGCTCATGAAGTCTGAGCGCGCCGTCACAGTAGCAGTTTCATTCAGGGGTCGCTGTGGAGCAGTTCACTCCCGTGGACGGGTCCAACGTCGACGTGCCCGTCGAAACTTGGCTGCTGCTGTCGTTACTCCACTTCACCGACGCATTCTTGGGGCCTCCGCTCGCCGTCGCGGTGCCTTCGGCTTCGAGCTGCGATTCCTGCGTCTTAACAAAAACGTTCTTGCTTGTAAAAATGTATATATGCTAATGCGTGATGTACATAATAAACGCACTTTTTGCTCTAAAAAAAAAACAAGAGAATTTGGCGGGTACGTCAATTATCCGGAGTAAATTTTACGAAAGCTTTTTTTCGGGATGAGAAAAAAATGCGTTGATGCAAAAAAGTGACACTTTCGTCGCAAGAGCGAAGGAAGCAATGAATGTCATAGTAACAAAGTGCAATGTAATCGAAATAATTCGGCAGATGCCACTCATTCTGGGAGTCGATGTCGTGCGAAGCAGTAAGACATTAGTGGCCTATACCGAATTTTTGTGTTGCTTTGTGTCAAGCGTTGCGCGTTGAACCGACTTCTTCGTGCAGTTATGGGTATAACGTATGGTTATATCGTGTGCAGGCCCGTAGCGCGGAATTTTTTCGGGCGGTGGGGTCTTGCTGCTGAAACCCTTGAGTATTTGAGGAAAGCAACTCTTTAGAGGAAAGTACCTATCTGATGAAGCAACATTTTCGGGGGGGAGGGTTGTCCTAGGGCTCGATAGATAGATAGATAGATAGATAGATAGATAGATAGATAGATAGATAGATAGATAGATAGATAGATAGATAGATAGATAGATAGATAGATAGATAGATAGATAGATAGATAGATAGATAAGAACGGTCAAACTGCTTTCGATCGCAAAGAAACCGCTTTGACCGTTCCTATCTATCTATCTATCTATCTATCTATCTATCTATCTATCTATCTATCTATCTATCTATCTATCTATCTATCTATCTATGCTTCGCATTTAATATGGCTAGCAGCTGGCCCGTTTCAGGAAACCCCGCCCCTGCAGCGAGCGAAATGACATTCGTGCCGTCTACGGCTTCACCGCTCACTTTCTGCTGAGAGCACGACAACTACGAAGCTATGAACCATCTGCTGATAACCCAAAAAGATACGGAATACGGCACGTACGACTGCGGGCGACCAGGCCCGTTCGTTCAGAGAACGCATTTACTGCCGGAGTCGCGCAGCCCATTACCTCCTACCACCCCAGCCCCTTATTTCTGCCCTTCCGGCTCTTATCTCCATGCGCCTTTCGCGTCACGAAAGACGGTCAGGGTGTCTCTTCTCTGCTTGGGAACCAAACGTCCGCAGCCCTCGCACGTTTTTATTCGCATATAGAACATACCACGCGCGGTGAGCGTTTGTTCTTACGTGCGAGTGAAAAAAAAAAAACTCCAAATTTTGACAACAAAATCAGGGGTGCGTTCATAAGCACACACTTTCGACACATCCGCTTTCATGCGATCGACCACGTGGCCATTATGGTGTCGTTCCGCCGGCGGCACAACATGAGATTTGCATTAATTATCTGGATCCTTATATATCAAATCACATGACATAGCGATTGGTACCTAGAAAGTGATGTGTGCGCTTCAGTTTAGTTTTTCTGAATATCGCGGCTGCATGCGATTCCACCTACCTCTCGTTAGAGAGAAGTGTTGTACGCACACGATTCATCCACGCGCTCATTTCTGTGCAACCTCTAAAGTCCGATTCGGCATCGCGACAAAACACGCTGTTAATTAACCCGAGTAATACACACGCAAGGTGTGTGACCGGCCTAGTTGGTATTCCATATTGACGTGAACAGCGCTAGTCCTCGTCGTTTCTTCGTCCTTGTGTATCCCACGCGCTGTTCACGTCAATAATACACACGAGCACACGAAAGCCGATGTGTGGGTGCCACTACCAGACAGCTAAGTATTAGGGTCGCGTCCAATTTTTGACCGCCTAGGGTTCACTGACTTGCAGCTACATCTGAGCACACATTTTCAGCGAAAGCTGTTATGAGACCACAACAAGGGCCGTTTTTGTCGCCGTAGTTGTCCGACGCCACCACCGCCGGTGTCCGTAACCGCTATCGAACGAAATGAGAAAAAAAAACATAAAAAATTTCAGGATGGAACGGGGTTCGAAGCTAGGCCCTCTGCGTTGGAGCCCAGTCTTCTACCTCAGAGCCAAGCCGGTGCTAGAAACGGCTTTGAAAAAGGGCCCTATAGAGGCTTCATGCCTGGAAGGAACCACATTAACATATTTAATGTAGCGTGGTAGAACAGTAAAATAATAACTAGGCGTCACAGACCGCGAATTCTGTAACTAGGCGTCACAATGCAAATTGCGCAACGAGTGGATTGTTGAATGCTTCCAACCCACTAGAAAGGACTCTGCCATAATTCTTCATGGTCATCAGCCACAGCATCAACAAAGTGGGCCTTACAGGTATTTAGCAGGTACCACGGTTCTCCGCAGAATGACGCCAGAATGGCATAGTGGCTGCTTCCCTACTTCACAAAAATTATGGTTTATAGTGTAGTGGCTTCCTCGCAAGTGCACTTCTATTGGTTGCCAAGGAAGCCCATAAGAACCCCATAATCAATTTCCTCAGGGCCTCAATAAAGTTCTTTCCCTCTCTCTCTCTCTCTCTTACTCACGTTAACGTATGTTATATAACTTGGTTGGAGAGTGAAATAACGACCGGTCGTCACAAAATGCGGATTCCGTAACTAGCGTGTCGTTTAAAGCTTTCAACCCATTACAAAAGGCTTAGCCATATTTCTTCATCGTCATCAGCCGTCGCATCAACAAAAAGTACGTTACAGATGGTAGCTCGCTTCTCCGCAGAATAACGAATAATGGCGTAGTGGGTGCTTCCGTACTTCACAAAAATTATGATTTCTGGCGTAGTGGGTACGTTGGTAGTCTTCTTGCCCCAAGACAGTTTAGAAAGGGCTCTAGAAATGCCGCTCTTCCAGCTTTCGCTGTGACTGCGCTGCGCTTTCCGCGCAGCTCTGGCGTTTCTGTATTCATAAAAATGCGGGCGCAAATATAATCAGCGCGACGCAAAAGGAAGTCACTACTGCGAGTGCGATGCTCAACTCAAGCCATAACTCAAGCCATTGCAGCGCACCAGTATCATTCAATGACATGACCATAGGTCGGCAAACAAATGTGAAGCTCACTCAGACTCACTCATGAAATGTATTTTGCCCTCAGGGCTCACTCGGACTCACCAAAATTTTCCCCATTCAGACTCCCTCGGACCCAGAGTCACGAAAATATTACTCACCCGGACTCACGAGATTATTACTCAGACTGACTCACTCACAATCAGACTCAGAGCTCAATATGTCTGAGTGAGTCTGAGTGAGTTTGCCGTCCTATGGATATGACCGCACCTTTTCTATTGCTTAAGGCTTGCAATCAATGGCCCTGGGACCTTATTTAATCTTTTCACATTTTTCACTCAAACTGCCTTGGTCAAGTGAAGCGCTTCCTCAATGGTCCTACGGCCTGAGTTGTGTTTCTTACAACGAATCTAGTCAAACTTGTCCAATCTGCACTGCTAGAACGCATCGGTGTTAGGATAAACTGAGAGTTCAGCGCATGAAATGACATTTTGTTTTAAATGTAAGTGCAATAGCAACGCATTTCTACGTCAACTTTCGTTGAAAGTCGAAGGTGAAGATTCGCCTGTGCCGCATGCGTAAACTATAGGGATGTGCGAATATTCTATAATTTCGAATAACAAATTGGACAGCGTCCTATTCGATTCGAGCGCCGAATCTAAAAGCGCATATTAGGAATACCGAATATTTTTTCAACATTTTCCTAATAATCAGCACCGGTGAATAAAACATCAAAGGAACAAAACGTTGGAACAGAGAGGGGTAACCTTTCTAGATTTAATAACCGAATTACCAAAATGTATGTAGCCCTATCCACGCTATATTGATTACAGGATCATAAGGCGTTTCTGCTTAATATAACACCAGTGTCGCCGAAGCGACGCAGTCATTACTCCACTATCACTCATTACGACATTCATCATGTCGACTGATAAATATTGTTTAAAATATATACATCAGTTTTATTTAAAATCTGTCGACAAAGTGCTAGCCTACATATTACAGTCGCTACTGTATTTCAACCTGCAGTTAAAAATATTTCTAAGGCTCTTGTTGCTGCTGTGTAGGGGCTTGCCTCAGTTTACATATTTGTGGTACTTTTTCATCAGTTAAAGTTAATCGTAATGTTCTTTTGTTAATATTTGTTTGAAGTAAAATGTCGTGGAATTCTAGGGCTGTTTCGGAAATCGTTACATCACCATTCTAAGGCTGCTTTGAAAATGGTTGCCTTACTATAACATTCGAAAACTGTTCGAATACTATCCGATTAGTATTCGCATTAATTTGGCGTCATTTTTATCCGATTCGGTTCTAAAATTCAATATTCGCACACCCCTAGAAAATTGTGGTACGTGCTCTCAGTAATTGGATAAACAATTTATTGTTGACTTTTTATAGTAAATATCGTAACGTTATTTCTAGCGCAAGTAACGTACACCCCTATGTTTCATCATCGCTGTCAGCCTACGTATCTTCACTTCCAGATAAAGCCATCGCCCAACAATATCTTTATTAAACCTATCTTGCCCACGCTGCAACCAGCGTATGCTAACAAGATGCTTAATTTCAACGCACCACTTAGGTTTCGACACACCACCATCGCGTCACTGTATGAATCACCCGTTGCTGCCATACGCCTTACACGGTCTGCTTATATCCATGTGTTCCTTCTAAAATCACCCAGAATATCGGCTACTGTTAGTCTTATGTGCTCTTTATGACCCGCAACCTTGTCATCCTGTCTCTTAATTTTGTGTGTAAACGTCTTAAATAGCTTTCTACAGCCATCCCGAGCGTTACTGCACAGAACAACGTCCTCTGTAAACCACAGTGATAAATGTGACATTCCCCGTTGCTTTAACCTCCGTCATTCCCAATCTAATGCTTCGGATAATTCTAAGAATGCAGCGGGTAGCATAACATAGATCGTACTTTAAGACGCCTTCATTATTTTTTTTTTCTTTTCTATGAAATATTTAAAATGGCTCTGATTTTTCAACGTATGTTTGACAGCATATTCATATATCGCTCATATACTCTATGAAAACGCAATGCCTCCATGGCTGATTGCATCTCCGCTAGGCAGAAATCTTTTATGCAGTTCCTTAGAGTCATATCACCATTATCACATATAATATTGCTGATATGTGTGTGATTATAATGTAAATAACCAACCGTGAAGCCACCCTGTGGTCTGACATGCCTAAAATCTGATATGCCTTTGACTGTTCAGGTAATCAACATGATACATATTTTCCCCAATACTAAAACTAGCCCCTCCCCTAATGAGATTAAGTTTCAATTCTTTACCGTTTCTCTTCTTGCGAATTAGTAAAAAGTTCTAATTCCTCTTACCTTCTTGTACAATTTGTGTTAAGGTGCCTCGTTCAGCAATGTACTATATCCTCCATGCTTGATTAAAGCGATTGTTATTCCATCTTATGCTGCAGTATTTCACAAAACCAGGAATTATTCCACAACGAGAATCCTCGTTCACGAGAGCATATTTTCCCGATACTCCCGCAAACGAGGCAACGGCTCTTTTTGACGCATCCCGCCTGTTAGCGTCTCTGCTAAGAGTGACATGTCGTCACTCTTACTATACTCGACGACAACTTATCTTGACATTGGAGCGAAGGCTACGGAGGCGGGGCTTCCGCACATTCGTGTTGCTCCGCAAGTAGTACGGCAGCTTGCGGCTGATTTCGGTTTTGCTCGCTCGCATCGTTAACGCGTTTAGAAAACATATTCACGAAAAATGTGAAGGGAATGTGAACGGGAGAGACATTTCGATTGTTCAGAGTACATTTTAGTGTCATATTACGAGTACATTTTTCTTGGAGAACTAAACGGTGCGTTTGCGGCCGCACACTGACCCACTACGTCACGGACGCCATGTTTACTTTGGAAAACGGGCATGCTGAAAAGGTTGTGCTGTCTCAGAAATGGAAAGAAAAGGAAGGCATTCTTGCGAGGTGAACAATAACTGTATTTTACCTACGACTTCCCGCAACTGTTTCAGTCTCATAATAAATAAAGCAACATTTATTTCAGCAAGAAAAACGAGAAAATTATCAGTAAGCGTAAGTACTATTTCTTGGCGCGGTAGCAGGCATGCACTTCGGTTCTGTAGCTTCCACAGTGCTGTCAAGGAAAGTTGTCGCCGAGTATAGACATGCTAACGCTGACAGACGGCCATTTGCCCAGCTTTAAAAGAATAAAAGGAGGAAGGGACCTACAGGGCACTACTATGAGTATGTCCCAGCGGCAGAAGTACTGTGGGCCACAAAAGTTTGCGGGATGTGCAGCGCGTGGCGGAGCCACGAAAAACTGCATTGCTGCGTCACCTACCGTGACGCGGCGGGTGTTGATGCTATCGGCATCAGCGATTAGCGACGGCGCGTTTGAAAAACGTGCCGTTGCCGGATCTAATCGCGGAGGCCGCGGCCGATAACCTCAACAACCACCGCATCACAGTAGGTGACGCAGCAATGCAGTTTTCCGTCGCTCCGCCACGCACTGCAGATCCCGCAAACTTTTGCGGCCGACAGTACGTTATGTTGCGAGGAAACAGGCAAATAAAAAAATCGCTACTCATTTTCTGCTTGTTTTCCAGTCACGTGGACTAGATAGCTTGTTTTCAGAAATATATTGGTTCAAGGGCGTCGCAGCAATTTTAGCGTGTTTCTGATACTATCTTCAGTGCTGTATCACCCGCCTGGACAGCGCAGCTCAGGAGTACGATCATGGAGGCCGCACTCAGGTGTTAACAAAAACCGGAGACAGGGCCCTATTAAGGCATTTCAGTGTATCACGCGGCGGAGCGCTGCGCCATGCGGTTTGAGATATCATCATATTTCTACGACTCTGCTGGGCTGAACAAGAAAACTATATTCCTGAGCAGTAGAGGTAATTGAACCAGTGAAAGTTTCTAAACATCTCATAAGTTAGCAGCATTTCATAAGTTAGCAGCTCCATACATGAACTGTACCTATTACTCCGAGGTGTGCGAGTATTATGGTTACAATGGCGTCCGCACCCAGCACTCACCTGCCGTCTCGCCGAGGTCAGAGCAGTGGGAACCGTGAAATCCGTCAAGGGCTCGTGGGACCCTGAGGATGCCTTCGCCTCCTGCAAATTATCGAACCAACCCGAAGAGCAAGATTATTGAAATGCGTTTGCTGCTTACATGTACAGTCGCGATGAATATGGCTTGCAACGTGGGAATGCGTGGTCTCACAAGCTGAGAAAGTGCGCATGTCTTGCACTCTTTTTTTCACAACCTAATAATATCTTCTTATTTGGAATCATCCGCCAAGTGAGAGAAAAGCGTTTAGCTGTGGAAATAAGGGCTAGTGGACACCGTGGATGATCTTCAAGCTCATGAGGCCACGCGCTCCCGGGATGTTGCAAGTAATTTTGAGCGCGACAGCACTTGCAAAGGAAATAAATATGAACACGACCACGCTATGATCTACATAGCTCTGAAGTCTGTTAATTAATTCACCTCCGTACTTCTTTCCTGTAAATATGCCTCCTAAGTCTAACAGTTTGCCCCAGATATGATGCTCCAAGAATATTAAAGAACTGACGAAGATAGATCGAATAAGTGTTAAGGATTGTCTCAAAACAGTTCCCACCAAATCGTGGCATTTTCATGCATACATCACGGCTATGAAATGTTTTATGCATTGCATGAATGCTCGTTTTGTACACAACGTGTTAGATTGCCTTTGGTAGGTAGAAAATTGTAAACAAGAAGTGACTCTAGACTTCGCCACCTCCTGGTAGACAAACTCGCTCTAATTACCGAACGATATCAGCGTTTTCTAACAACGCCATTTTTTATGTGAAAACTACGCGTTAAACCCGCAAATTAGTACAGAACGCCGAGCCATCAAATAAACAGTCAAACAATAATGTATGTCGAGTGAGCTCCTTAATAATAAAGTGACACAGACCATTTACGTCAACGCGCGCATATTATGAAGAGCTGCCTTTTAACAAGACCTAAATAGTGACAGGCTGCCTCGCAGTGTTAGACATACACTTACATGCATGCATACAATGACAAAATCTTCAACGCCCTTAGGGCAAACTTTCACTCCAAAGCTGGTCTTCTGACCCCAAGCGCTCGAATGCACAAACGCAGACACCGGAATGAATAGGTATTCCAGCACGCTATTAACAAAGCATTGCTTTCGTAAAATCTGTTTTCTGGCTGACTTCATATATGAACAGTACTACAGCGACGATGCCTTCGTGAACGGGCCATAAAACGCGAGAATACAAAAGCTGATGAAGGTGTTAAACGCTATGTGCAAGCGTCTGTATAAAGTAGGCCCCCTGGAACACTGATAATGGCAAACTATGCTGCAGTAGTTGCAGCAGATGAATGGCTGTAAATAATTTGTGCTCCACTGCGTGTGTCAGTCGCACGGCTGAAGGCACTTACGATTAAGCCACGAACTTTTTAAAAGCGAACAACACCTTGCTACTACGACAGATTTTGTATACCGGGTGGAATATAAAGCTTCTGCAGCGACGTCGCCCATACGCATGCGCGAGTGGAATCAGCCCAGCACGTGTTACTCCGGATAACCACAAATAAAAATGTTAACAGTGTTTCGTTAGAGTGATATGCAGCTTCTAATGCTTTCGTTCGCGGTATTCGTCATCGGTCCTTCTGGTACTACGGCCACATGACCTTAAGACTATTTACGCCATAGGGGCACGCGTCATTAAGCGGAATAGAACGCCCTTATGAATGCCCCACCAGAAAGCAGGCGCGTCCACGCAATCTGCGCGCTTCCTCAAGCCTTTCCCATGTGAAAACAAGCGCGTTAAGAGGCCTGGCGCGCTTTCACTTCGCTGTCGGAGTGTCGTGGAGTTGCCGTTGTGCTTACTCGCATTGGCAATTGTAGTTTCAAAGAAGAAGGAAAGAAATCAGGACGGAGCATCGCTCAATACGGTTGAAGCTAAAGCTAGTATTGGTTCGAGAGGTGATTTCCACATCATAACGCACGCGCAGTGCAAACATAGCTATGGAGACGAATACGCACATGCGCACTTGGTCAATACGCTGCATCTCAGAGCTCACGTGTTGGGCCGACACTGAGGCTTGATATTGCGCTGTCTTGCCAACAGAGGCGGCGTTGCGTAATGTTATCTACGGGTTTATTTCATCCTCCGCGAATAATTACCACCAGTTGATTTCTGCTGCCACATATTTTCTAGCGACTTCTTACACTTGTAACTAATCAAAGACGCTGTTGCCGTCGCATAACTCGCCTTTCACTTCGCTTTCATCAAGGCGCTCTAACTTTGTCCTTACCTAGTATTAGCGGATTACTAACGCTTTCGGGTTTTTATAACGCTAGAATGATACCTTAAGCAGCTTGGTTATACGAGAACAGTGTAAGAATAAATCGCTTGATGAAGCGGATAAAGGTGTCGGCTCGTGACGTCATGCATTTACGAGTTGGGGGGGGGGGGGCTTAGTCAATACCATTCTTGTAAGACTGCCGTGTACTATTTGTAGACGGTTCAACTGCCTCGCAGTGAGATGACGTAAGTCATAATTTCCGTGAGAATCTTACTGAATTCAAGGTACATCACTGCACCATACGTACTGAGCTCGTTCCAAAGACGAAGCACACGGCGACTCCTATCAGCAGTGCGACCACGATGGAGAATATGAGGACGATTTTTCCCTCGAATCGCTGCCTCCAGCCGGCGAAGTGGACGTCCATGTTGCCGCGGTCTTCGCCGGTGTTGGCCGGAGTGTCCAGTCTGAGCACGTACACCGGGCTGCGAGGCAAGAAAAAAAAACTGTATTATCGCTGTTCATTTTTGAAGCGAAGCATTGCCTACCGGCGCAAAATACGCCAACCCGATCTCCTGATATCCATTACCAGCGCTATCCTCTGATCTTGAATTTAGCATTGTTATGTAACCATGTCATCAGTGTACATATTTTTTTTATTTAACATTCGAGCGTTTCTGATAAGCAGTGGTATGTGTTGCCTACTTGACAATGCGAAATTAACCCTTTCAGGCCCAGTGATTCCAATTGCAATTATCAATTTTCTAGGTCACTCAGCAAGCACCTGGTAAAGATAAAGCGTTGTTCTTTTTCAAGAGCTCATACTCAGCATCTGCTCTACGTATGGTGCCAACCTGGTACGTACAACAAAGCGATGTCACTGTGAACAAAGAAATTACAGAAGCGGTCATGCTGTTCGCGCATTTGGCTGAGCCAGCTTCTTCTTTCACCATGCAGAGATAGGACATTTATTTTAGTTTTGCGTCGGAAATTGGTATGTTGGCTATTGGGCATTATTCTATCCCATCTAAATAATTGTTTGAGTAATGAATTAAGTAAAAATAATGGACATATTATTAAACAATAATTATTAATTAAATTGATTTCGACATTAATTACTCTTCATTGAAAAGTGTGAGCCAAGTTTTTTTTTTTCATTTTTCAATTACCATGATCATGCACATCTCAAAATTTAAAAAGCGGTTGCTTGCATTAAAGTAAATTAATTTGGGACAAAGCATCGACGCAATTTTACACCTTCCGCAGCCGCTGTTTCTGCACAGAGTACGTGCTAGTTTAGCTCACATCTGTCAATCAAACATTCGCTTGCCTCTAATTGAAAGAGCTAGGGTTAATTACAACTCAGGTATAATACTGTCGGTCATCGTATCATGTACTAAACAAAGTAGCCTTCTCACTGAGTGACGAAGAGAGGGCGGCAAGGTAGGGCAGCTGGAGCATTTCCAGAAAGTGCTGCGCAGCCGGTTTGTAGTCGACCGTTAGTAAAAACAAGACACACGCTAATCATTTCCTACCTCTGACTTCTAGGAGCTTTCCGCTCGTTGCGAATCCAAAAGCGAGCAAAACTCAATGCCATGCTGCGTCGATGCGCTGCGAACGCAGGACGTCTTCTTCTCTGTCTTCCACAAGTTGTTCCTATGGCACGTGAGCGGGGAATCATGACAGGCTGCATTGAAATGGAATAGCCAACTCTGGGCTAGCATTGCTATCTATACGCACAACAAAATAAAAAATGCCCCCACCTCCTCGAAGCGAATCGTGAGGAAATGCGAATGCATTTCTTGCGCAGAGAGTACATGGCGTAGTAATTTTAATGGCGTAAAGCTGGAAACATCGACGCGCTCAAGTGTCTCCCTTTTGGGCACCTCTTTCAACGAACGCTTCCTACGTGCATTCGTAATCACCTCAGGGATGTTGCCACCGCCTTCAATGCCACACAAACGCGTTTAGAACGCGCTGTTTTCAGGCTGTGCCAAGGCAGCACAAACGCTACAAACGCGTTTCAAACGCACTGCATTGAGGCGGTGGCGCAGAGAGGAGAGAGGGCGAACGGCGAGAGAAGGAGCGGCGAAGCACTGCACATACCCTCTCCTACACTCTATCCACACACGCGGGAGCTCCGCCGAGCTCCCGCGATGCGAGCGCCCTCACATGCGAGAGCGCGCTCTTTTTCTCCACTCTCCGCTACTCCGCCCGCACCACCTGCTCCGGTTGCTAGGGGCGAGGATAAGCGCGCGCGCCCACATCTGTTGCTATGGGAGATGGAGTGAGAGCGGAGAGGCGCGCGGACAACGCCGGATGCCTTACATAGCTTGACTAAGAAATGCATTCGCATTTAAAAAAAATTGCGCTCGTTGCCTTATGTCCTGTACTTTTTTCGTTTGTGCTGTTTGTGTTCACTAAGCGCACCTTGGAAGATGCTAACAGCCATGGCTACAGCGCGTCAAGGGAGGATGCCTACAGACGTAACACATTTTCTTCTCAACAGTTTTGCTTAAAGAGGTGTCCTGCAGCATTTTTCGAACGCAGTTAGAAAACACTTCCGGTAAGTAGACAAGGGCCCCGTGAACACGCGAGCCAGGTGTTATTGCACCGCTGAAAAAAGCAAATTTGCAATTTCGTGTAAAGACATCCGATAATCGTCTGCTGTCTTCTTGGCTATGTACGCTGCACGCGGGACTGGCTACACAGGAGGCAGAACGGACACAGCCATTGAATGATTTCATGGCTGCGAAAACATCCTCAGAAATACTTCTATTATATTCGTTTTCATTTGAATAAATAAATAATATGTGCGCCTCCGTTTTGAAAAACACCGAAAGCATATCTGATCTTTGCGTTTGCCGTCTCGATAAGTGGTCTTCCGCTAAATGTGTCGTTTCCTCTTACATCTGTGTGAACCAGAACCCTGAGTACTGCACGCTTTTTCAAGCGCTACGCGCCTGCGCCGGACACTTGTTTTAGGGGCGAAGCTCCATAGGGTGTGGGTCGTTCCCTCTTCTATAGTTGTAGTATGTAGCCACCTCTAGTTTATGAATTGCTCAATAGATGGCGCTCTGAGTATAGTAGTTTATGACTGTTACAATAGATGGCGCAGCGAGTATACGAGTAAAATTGCTTATAACAACACTAGATGGCAGTTTGCTTTTTCTTGTAGTTGACGATGAAAGGTGCGAGATGGCGCTGTCAGAAGCGCGTCTTTAAGCTGCGCGACGCCGCCGTCAAGATCCTGCCGTACGAGAGCGGGAGGTCGAAGCGGCACGGCAGCGGCTCGGGGATGCTGCCGTAAAAGAGCGGGAGGCCGAAGCATGTCGTCTGGCTGCGCGACGACGCCGCCAAGATCCCAGCGTTCGAGAACGAGAGGCCCAAGCGGCACGGCCACGGCGGCAAGAGGAATATGTACACGCTTTATGTGCAGTAGACGCCGTGCATTGTTCGCGAAGCCGGAGCACTTGCACGATCGCGTTCCGTTGGCTTTCGTTGGGCATGCTACCGACCTCGCGTCGTGGAACGCGAAGAGGAACGCTACGCGCGTCGTGTCTTCCCTCTAGCCTTGACGTTAATTCTCACAGGGCGAGAAGGGAACGCGGTCGCTCTTGGCGCGCTTTCTGTCTCGCTCGGAGTTGCGCTTGCTCTTGGCGCGCTTTCTCTTTCGCTCGGGGGCGGACACTTTCCCTGCATTTCACCGATCCCAAAGCGGTGATAATGAAGGGACCACGCAAACCAACAGTACAATAAAAGTTTGATGTGTTATATATACACGGTGTTTCACACTCTTTATATGATGTACTGGGCGAATTTCACGGAAGAGTTTCACGGTTTACCGATGATTTCCTCCGGAGCTTCGCCCCACTCATCATCATTCACCCCGTTGATATGCTGTGATTTTTTTAATGGCCCCCCCCACCTCCCCGCCTAATGAAAAACTGCCTATGAAAAACTGCCTTGAAGTTCACAGAGAAAAAAAAGTTAATTTCTGTGTCATATCAATTGTTAGGTTTTGGCCGCTCATAAGTCGACTGTGCAGACGGGACGGGACGGCGCGGCACGGTACGTCGTAGAAAGCTTCTTTCTCGGCTCTCCCCCTGCCTGGTCTTTCGCTGTGCAATTATCAAGAGAAAGCAAACGGCTTCCTTTGAGCAAGCTTCCCTACCCCGATGGCCGGCATGGGTTGCGGTCAGGCGACCGTTCTCAGAGGTCGGCGGCCCGAATGTGTGGGAAAATGAGGAGGACATCCCCTGCCCTATGCCGTCGCTCGAGGCGACAGTATGCGTGACCCCAACAACGGCCGACATGTGCTTTCGCAACAATGCAAGGTCGAATGCGTGGGAGGCAGGGTCACGCAAACGCCTTTTCTTTCCCGGAACCATTTAACGACTGGCACCGCGGGTTCAACCCGATGAGTACGGGATAATGGCGTGAATGCACCTGGGCTAAGATACCGATGTATTTCGACCGTGAGAATCCCTGAGAGCGTGGGAAGGAGAGAGAGAGCCATGATAGGAAAGAGTGCCAAAACGCCTGTCTGCGCTGTAAAGACACTGCTGTCGAGATTAAGGATAGCCCAGTAGGGAGTGGCTTAATCTGAGGATAAACAGATTGGATAACAGAAGGTTGAGGCGGACCAGCAGTGGCCACCTCCCCTTTTCTTTGTTACCGCAAGGTACTTAAGACTGGACGGAATTCGTTTCCCTTCAGTCTAGGCTGTAATCACTAAAACTGATCGATCAGTAAGACTCCGTACGATGCAACTTTTGTCTGGGCCGTAACCACTCGGTAGTCGAACAGTGAGACTCGGTTCTTCGTATGTAGTAACAGTGTTCTAGGCTCTAACTTAAGAAAAGTTAAGTAGAAGAGTAAGATGCTGTTGATGTCTATGTTATCATCAGTGTGCTTCGGCAAGATGTACATATGGCTGTAAATATTTCGCTACAATATACCTTCAAGTTTTCATTACCTCCAACCTGCCTCCTGCTTCATCGACGTCGATCATCTCCTTGGCGGGAATTCAATCCACATCAAGGAGAAAGCGAACAACAAGGAAAAACATAACTTCAATGTAATTTCAACAGTGGCAAAATATGTCAGCCTCGACGTAAAGTTTGTTTGCGGAGACAAGAGCTTTCTTGCTCACAGGGTGCTTTAATTAAAATTCTTACTTTCTATTAGCCACTTTGTATTTATCTATCTCTATTTCAGAAAATGTGGGAAGCCAAAATGAAGGCCTGCAGCGTGTCAGAGGACGAAGAAGACGACGACGACCGAAGGCGGCGGTAAGCGAATTTCCCGCAATTCTACAATTGTTTAAAATTGATGTCGAAGTCAGCAGTACCAAGGGGGAAATGCCAACAAGAGTTTAAAGTAAAATTAAATCTGTTCAAAGGCTACGTGGGACTGTCGCAGGTTGGAGCGCGCCAAAGAAATTGGTTCTTGCTTCGACCTTCGGAAAGAGCATGAGGTCTGACCGCGCCTTGCTCTCGGAAGGACCGGAGCTGCGCGAGATCGACGAGGACGGCTTCGACAGGGTCTCGACGTCACCGCCGCCCGCTGCAGTTGGGGACCCGTCAGGGTTGGCGCAAATTGGCGACGGCGACACCCAAGACTACACGAGCGAGCAGGCAGACAACGGCGAGAGTTCACTACTGCCGGAGAACGCGTCGCCACGGGGACCACCACCTGAGCAAGGCCTAGGCAAGGCGACTCGTATTACTAACACCTCATTGTCTTTCGATTGTTTCAATCATGGAATTTCGCGCGCCACAGCTACGATCTCATTATGAGTCACGCCGATGTCGGTTCATTTTATAACGTATCCACACGATGAAACGAGCCAAATTATCGTCGGGGAACGATGTATATTTCTTGATGGAAGCCGTATCACAATACTGTGCTTCGGGGACCACTCTTGGGAGCACCCGCCGCGGGGGGCTAGTGGTTATGGCGCCCGACTGCTGACCCGAAGGTCGTGGGATCGAACCCCGGCTGCGGCGGCCATATTTCCATGGAGGCAAAATGCTGAAGGCCCGTGTGCTTAGATTTAGGCGCACGTTAAAGAACCCCAGGTGGCCGAAATTTCCGCAGCCCTCGACTGCGGCGTCTCTCATAATCATACCGTGGTTTTGGGACGTGAAACTCCATAAATTATTATTACTCTTGGCAGCGTCTATTCCATGGTTCGCATCGAAATGAAATGCCCAGCTATTTATCGAAGCCAAGTTCTGGCGGTCTATGCTAGGATGCTGCACTGTCTGGCAACAAACGCAGTCGTTTCACCAGCGAGACCGTTTTCTTAGAACAATAAAGTCGGCGCCATCCGATTCACGCAAAATAGGAACATCGCAGCCGATGGCGAGGTTCCGCTATGCCTAGCTATAAAATATATTAAGAATAGGCACAAAATGGTTTTCAACGCCATTTAAGATTTCGCAACACCGGTGGATTGCTTTATGGGCTGCTAAATATCGGAAGTCACGTAGAGGTAATGGACAACCGTGTGCTGTTTGTTTGAAATTACCGCAAAACCATAGGCGCCCACAGGGATCCCCTTCAGGGGGGGCGAAGGTTCGTAGCAGCGCCCCGCCTCCCAATTATGCCAATGTATGGCGCTGACATTGCGCCCCCCCCCCCCCCTAGTCACAGCGCGCCCCCCTCCCTATTATGTAAATGTGTGGGGCGGACATTGCGCCCCCCCTCTTCCCCCCCCCCCCCGTGCGCACGCCTATTTGCAAAACATTTTCTGTTGCTGTTGTATTGCTATTGCTGTAATTATGCAGCATCATGCTATATTATGCTACCAATGATTAAATGCAACGCTTCCCAAGGTGTTTAGTGAAGATGTCTTTGTATACGTTATAGCTAGGTGCTGTGAAGGTGGCTCTACATCATAACCGTGATGCCCATTGTGTAGAACGCAGAAAGAATGTCTCGTGGGAGAGGTGCCCATTTTGCACGGATGTTAATGGAAGCATGCCGATTTGTGACGTAATTCCTACATCCGCTTGTTCCCTGCTTGGCCCGAGCTTCCAATACGCGTGTGTCAGCTCTCACACTCATACTAGCATAAACGCGAAAAATTCTCTGGTTGTTTACACCACGAAAAAAAAAAAGCTATTTTGAGACTTTGAGTGTTAACGAAGTTATGACAGCGTTCGCAATATTTCGTTAAATCGGGACGTTCTTAAAATCATGAATGAGTTTGCTGCATCCTTCGAAATTAAAGGTTTTTAACGTAGCGACAAACAAAAGTTACCGCGGCATTTTATTTACCGCTAGCACGCCCCTGCGCGTAAGGAAAGTCCGTGAGGAGAGTCAGGACATGGAGCGTCCCGCCGGTGTCCGGGTGACACAGGCAAGGTAGACTTCCACGTGAAGCTATTACAAGCTGTCGATAGATGCAAAAACGGGAAGAACGAGGGCAGTGATTGTGCGAGCAGGTAGAGAACGAAAGTTTCAAGGAGGCGATCAGTGCCAGCTCTTGCGTGGGCTATTAAATATCGAAAGCTACCACTGTGTTCCTCTGGGGACATTTGCAGGGACAACAAACTACCATCGCCCCTAGCTCCATTTGGTATGTTAAAGCGCCACCGGCTGTTAAGTTCGCAGTTTAGTGCAGGGGCGCGGCGAGTAGCCTCATCAGAATAAAAGCAGGGTACTTTCTGAATGTTTCAACGCGATCGCGGTACAACGCACGGCCGAAGAAAAACACGTCTGTGTCAGTTCGAAAGAAATCACTACCAAATGAATCAGACTTCTCAGTTGGATTCATTTGTGTGTGCCTAATGAAGAAACGAGGCCCTCGGAAAAAGAAATCACTGCATTTTTTGCTCATTTAGTTCCGGAAAAACTTCGAGAAATCGGCTTAACTGGCATGACAGCTTCGATAATTCGAGTTGATGATAACATTGAACCCAGTGGATACCTGATGGGGAACGCAAATTTCTTCGTTAGAATGTGAAGCTCTAAGATCGGGCCTCATTAGATGGAGATTTCGCTGTACACTAATAAAGCAGGTTCTCTAGAGCCAGTCTACGCGTCTCGTTTCTCAGGAGGTAACTGTGTGGTGACGTCATCAAGTAGGATTTGCACACGTCGGATCAGTACATTGCACCGTTGTCCTACTTGCTGCAGCTCACCCATACTCAACTCCGTAGTACACGACAGAGCTACGAGACAGAGCCAATGCCAACATATCACAAATGTTCTATTCACAATATGACACTTACTCTGCCTCACGACGCCATAGCACGATTAGCTCCCGGGACATTAAAATACAACTGTGTGTAGAAAACCTTTTAAGACAAACAACGAAATTTGGTCCGAAGCTTGACGGTATTTCTTTCGTGTGCTTTGCGTTTTCTTTTTGGCCCCGGATTTACATTGAATGCAAGTAATGTACAGTAAAATGTTTCATGGAATTACAGCTCTGAAATCACACAAAAGTAAAGCATGAAATAAATTTAGTATGATAAGTAATTTTCTCAGAATTTTATTGTGGTAAGTTTTAGCATTACAGTTTAATAAACAAAAGCGGAAATTTAGGTCATAGTCTCATTCTTTTAACCTCGTGCCCAAAATGTAACGTCTGCCTGTCATTGTGGTGTTCACGAACTTAGCCTTCGTCCGCATTTTGGCCAGATCATCTCAGTGAAGTTTCCTGAAAAATGTCTTAAGTGTCTGGCTTCCTGAGAACAGAAGTAATTCATTTTAGCGATATATAATAACCCTAACCCGAATAGATACAGGTCAACACTCGGAGGACGCTCGGGCTTCGCCTTCAAAAGTAGAAAGCGATGTCGTAATCGGACCCTGTTCGCATCGCCATTTCAGTCGCTAGCCTCGTTTCGCTTCACGGTCGCGGTTGGCACCTAAGCCATGCCGCTAGGAAAGGAACGTCTGTGCGCCTGTAAATTGACGCTTTGAAACTACCCTTGAATGCCTACCGCAGGTGCAGTTGCGAAGTGCCCACTACGACATAATTCTTCCTTTTGCGATTTGGCGAGGTAGCCACAATGCGTCCGTAAGCCAACACGCTCACCTGCGCATATGAACACGTTGTTGATGCTGTTGTTGATAATGATAATTACTTACGCTTGAGTGCTTTGTAACTTGTGGGCGTTTAAACCAACTACTCGTTGCGCAATTCACATGTTTTGACGTCTGGTGTGATTCTACACTTCTGCCACACAATATCAAATGTGTTGTTGAGACTCCTCGCACTATAATTAACATTCATATAGCGTTTTTTTCCGAAGCATTTGTAAGCACGGGCGTGGCTTTGCGTGAGAACACCTGCTTGCCTGGGTTCGATTCCCACACGAGCCGGAAATTCTGATTTCTTTATTTGCATCTATCTCGAACTTTCGTTCACGCACAGCGCTCATTTTTTGCTCACAGCCAACGATGCCGACACTGACCCCAGAATTTCTCGAAATGAGCTCTTTGACGCTATCACGTTGAAATGTATGACGCCATTGAGCATTGGCGCAGGAAATTTATTGATTTAATTGCAGCGAGGCTGTTGGAATCTCGCTAGGTTTCTCGTGTCATCGTGCGCCGCTTCGCCTATAGCGGGTTTGTGCCACGGAATTTGGGCAAGCCCCACTACTCACCTCCGGCCCACTAAAAATGAAGCAGTTGTCTAGACGAGCGCAAGCTCTTCGTCCTATACATGGCACCAAATGCTGGCGTTACGGACGCAGTGCTAATTGTTGTCTCGAACCAATAAACCAATATAGCAAAATTAAATTGATACTGCACCGGACAATGAAGACCTGAATGACCCGATGTAGCTTGCCAATGCTTTGGCGTCGGGGGCTGAACGATGGTGGAGTCGGAGTGCTGCGCTTGTGTGAATATGGAGTATTGAAGGGCTTTACTTGGCCAATCAACATGAAGATTACACTTTCTACCAGGCAAAGAATAATGTACACAGGACTTTGGCTGCCGTGTTTGAACACCCTCTTGACACGATTACCAATAGGTAGCACGAGGCGTTCGAGAAGGCGTCCATATGTGAATTTACAATCACCGTTCCAAATGTCACAACGCTTGGAAAGCATGATGCAGACTTCGAAGATGATGACGTCGTCCTGTGTCTAACCGAGAGACACGGTGTGGTTTGGTCATATTACACTGGCCTTCCTCCAGCTCCGCTGGACTATGGTGCTTGCGATAGCAGAGCCACGCATGGATTTTCTGCGCGCGTTCTCGCGAAAATAGTTGTGGTCTTTGTATTTCGAAAGGTCGATTTATTCAACGAAAAAAGTCACTTTCTTCCTAACTTGAGTGGCCATTTAAAGACAACGGTGTTAGCCAGAGAAAAAAGCGTAAACAAGCACCCTTAAGAGTGATGAAAGTTTCCTGCAGTAATCCTGCTGTGAAATAAACTTTTTCCCTCCCATATGCAGAGGATTTTCCTATGCCTCCGCGGCGGCCACGAGCGTCCCGACTGAGTCACTACCTCTACCCGTGTGGCACCCTCTCGCCGACGCTCCTGCTGGTGACGCTGCTCACCCTGACCGTCGTGCACCTCGTGCTGCTGATGCAAGTCTGGCGCATAAGGACGCTCGCGCAGGCGCGTTCGCACAAGCACTGACTCAGCTCGGAGGCAATGACTTCAACTATACCAGCTTACACGGACGTCCGCGGACACGACGTGGCGTAGTCTCGTGCGTATAGCATGTCGGCATCGCTGTCGAGCGACGGAGTCGTCGGCGCGCTGACAATCTGTGATGAGAATAAAAAATTCGGCGCATAACTTCGAACAGCTACTGCCACGCACTGTACTAAAAGCTGTTACAACATGGCATGCTTGGCCACTTACTGTGTGTGCAGTATGTACAAGAATAGGCATGCATGAGTGAAGGGGGTGCTTTCACACGATTTATCTGTCGACCGCAACCCTTGGGCAGTTGGAGTCCGTCGCTGGATTATGTTCTGCAGGTATATGCTGCTGGAACGTACAGCGTGTAAATACTGGTAACCAGGGGTGTAGGCAGAAATATTTTTCGGGGGGGAGGGGGAGGGGGGGCACTCTTTGATCTGGATGGGGGCCGGGCAAGGATTGTGTGGTCTAGTGTCACTTTGTGCTCTCTATCCCATGGGAGAAAAAAAAATCTCGCGGGGGGGGGGGGGCGGGTACGGGCCCGGTGTGCCCCCCCCTGGCTACGCCACTGCTGGCAACGCGCAAGGAATGCGCTATCCATAAACATGCGCACTACAATTTCGAAATTTAGCGAAAGTTCCGTTGCAAGAGAGGCGCCATCCTATATGGCATCGTTACCTCCCTCTTACTGCACAACACCGTTTAGGTGCATGCGAAGTTTTTCAGTTTCGCATACGCGCACACATACAAACACACGCATGAATATGCGTAAACGATCGTTGAACACGCCCCCTCCCCTGAAAAACATCTGGCCACACCCTTGAATGTATGTATGTGTGTGTGTGTGTATGTATGTATGTATGTATGTATGTATGTATGTATGTATGTATGTATGTATGTATGAATGTATGTATGTATGTATGTATGTATCTACGTTCTATTTGGAGACTCCTCATAATTCCGGAGACTGTTGTCGGCTATACAAAGATGTAACATATGCACGGCCGAATTACTCGTTGTTCAGTTAAGAAAGGCGCAGGAATAGGACGGCTTGGAAATTTGCCACTATACACACACACACACACACACACACACACACACACACACACACACACACACACACACACACACACACACACACACACATATATATATATATTTTGTGCACAAATTATAGTGTGATCACTGTCTACGTTCATGTGACAATGGGCGTCCAAAGAACACCTAATAATGTATCGATTCAATTTAACGGGGCGGCATGTTTAGTGTGACGTGGTGAACGGAGATCGACAGACAAAATGGGAGATTTCTTAGTCTGGAAGGATTATTCTTCAGAGCAGAGATATCCGCCTACATATTATTCTCCAAGGAAAGTGCAGAAGAGGCAGACTTTTGAAGAACAACGGCAGAAGGTCAGGAAAAACATAGTAAAGGTGCAATATCTGGTCTCTGTGCTTCACGTCTCAGTTGCACACTTGTCCGTGTATATCGGTCGACTGCATGTAGTGCTGGCTTTTTATATGATCTACATATTTTTTAAGCGCAGCTATCGTTTTGAATATAGCCCAACTGATGAAAAATAGTGTTTTGCGTCGAATCTTGTGTGTCTTTAGTGAATTTTACAAAAACATTGGTCTTTCTTATCAGGGTTTTCTCAACGAAACCTGTAGTTTCACCTTTGTCATATGGTCTCTTCTTCAACTGTCAAATCACAATTTAATCGCAACATATGTAGTGTTTAAGATCACCCTGGCAAGAACGCCATAAGCATACAGCTTGACAGGATCAGGGGGCCATTATAAAGCAACGAAAGCAGCGGGCATATATTCGCAGTACAATACCTGGCGAGCGTGGAGTGCTAGACCCGTTCAATCCGGCAGCGTAGCCAGAAACTTTTTTCGGGTGGAGGGAGGGGAGAAGGGAGGTGGGTTCAGCTATACTTTATGTATGTTCGTGCGTGCGTTTGTATGCGTGCGTTTATATATACATATAAGAAATTGACAAATTTTGTGGGTAAGGTTTGAACCCCTCCCGTCAACCCCCAACCCTTGGCTAGGCCAATGGTTCAATCCCTCCCATATTTCATTTGCGATTTATTGTTTGATGGTCACTTACTTTTTATACTAAATCTTTTTTTTTTGTTAGACAATATTGAAATGCGGTTTGCTTTGTTACTTTGCATTCATTTTTTGTCATTCTTGCAGTCCGGCATGTCTTCGTTCCTCTTCCTGTATCATTACTTTTTGTATCTATATTTATGCACCAAAGTACATTATTCGATTCTTGTGTTTTAGTATCCACTGCCATTGTCTGTTTATCACTGCTTTTTTTTTATCTTGCGTCGTATTTTCGTTAGCAGATGTATAAATATATTTTTCTTTGTTACTATTTGTTCTCGTTTACCTACACTCTTATATTTTCCTTCCGTTTAATATTGTTTTTGCTTTATATTTCGTTGTATTATACATATTTTTTTGCATGTATCGATGTGCCTTAGCCCCTCCCCTCTATAAAGCTCCTTGTAAGCCCTGAGGGTATAAATAAATAAATAAATAAATAAATAAATAAATAAATAAATAAATAAATAAATAAATAAATACGGCAGATCCCACGCACTGTGCTACAAAAAAATTAAAAACGCGCTCAAAGCATGCTTCATGGACACGAAGGAAGTTGATTCTGGCAACTGTAATTAGAAAATGGCGTCATCACCTGTGCGCGAGCAGCGCATGCGCGCCGCCAATTTCTGTGTTCAGAAAAAAGGAAGAAAGAAACAGTTGTCTGCCGAAGTTTCATGGAATGAACAAGAATTTCACTTCTCCGGCGAGTGTTGAAGCGGCTACACAGAACAGCATATTCTCTTTAATCATGGGCATCGGCCGACGACCACGTCTCAACCACGACCTCCACTATAAACTTACGACCTGCTCACCGGCGCCATCCCTACGGAGGCGTGTGGAGCTAAAAATTGGCGTGTAGGGACCGGAGGTACCGCCAGGTGCCGCCACAACTTTCCCCCATAGCAGACGACGCACGACCGTTGTGGTGCACTCGTGTGTGCGCGTTCCTCTCATTGTTTTTCTAGTCTCTAACGCGTTGATCGAGCAATACACTGATTTAACGTCTCGAAGCAACATTCTGGCTGTGAGACAACTGTGGTGGATGGCTCCGGGAAGTTCGTTACCGGGTCTCAATCTCTGTGCGAGCGCTTTTGCGTCCCCATCTAAGTGCAGGCAAACGAAAGCAATATGCGACACATAACCCAGAGTACGTAGGCCTTATTTGCTCAGTTTTTTTTTTTGTGCAGCGGCGCCTTACCTAGCCGCTGTCTAGCAGCCGCAAAAATAATTCGTTCGTGGGCGAGACGGTGCGAGCTTGTAACAAGTTGAAACCGAAGTTTCTACGGCGCAAATGAAGACGACATACGGTACGAACGACGCATGCGATGACCCGTGTAAGTTTTCATGACCTGCCCGTCGCCCTTCAAGTATATCGTTGTCATACCGTACACGGATGACGACAGAAGGGCGCAGTTGTGCTATCGTCAGGGCTCTTTGGGTCTAACGAACGTCTAACGATGGAAGCGTACGACAAAACCGGCGGATTATCATAACGTTGTTACAGCAATTTCTCGCACATACAAATATTATCAAACACAGTTTATTGCAGTTATGGCCTCTGTTCGAGCGTCGCTGGCATTGCCGCGTCTCACACCGGCGATGCGACCACGCTTTTACTGCTGGAGCATTCACATACAAAGCGTTACGAGACAACAGCTCTTGCGTACTTTCCATCATATGAATAGCGATGTAGAGAAACGCGAGTTTCATTTATAATCTAAAGCATGCTTTTTAACTGCCTAAATCACTTTGTACTGTCCCTAGTTATATTCCACAAACTTTTAGCATTAACCCACATGGTATTTCCCACCAATAATGTACTATTCCATGATGCTGCCTGAGGCTTCAGCTGCCACTTGTTTCCTTCACATCATCATAGGCGTGCGCAGAGGGAGGGCAGGGAGGCGCCCCCCCCCCCTAGTCACCTAAGAGGGGACGCAAAATCTGCCCAATACATTGACTTAATAGGGGGGGGGGGGCACCGCAATGAGCCTTCGCCACCTCCCCCCCTCCGCCCCCCCAGAGAACCCTGCGCACGCCAATGCACATCATGCGTGTGATGCTGTACTGAGCCACATCAAAAGCCTCTGTGGCATGAGATTGACGAATGAAATTTCATTTCACCTGATGCCTTCACCCTTACAATAAAATGCTTAGCAGGCAAGTCCCTGACCGCTGTAATTTATGTGCATAAATTGCTTGCTCAGTGCCAAAAATTGGAATTTTCCTACAAGTTTTAACGCTCAAAAACATTTGTAAGTGGCTATATTCACACTTTACAATGGCAAGAAACAGATAAGTAAGCTTATAGTTCAAACGAATGTCTTATTCCCAGAATCAATATGGTACACTGCAGCACCAGTAGTAAATAATAATCTAGTCCAAACATTCCTTTTCATGCATCAGATACCAATACAGGAAAATCTAATCTGCAACGAAAATGTTGAGACCTGCAAAATGCAATTTCTTAGTGCACAAAAACATTAACAGTGCAATCAACAATACCTCTAGTAAAAAAAGTGAGCAGTACATCCAAGAACATAAGGGAATATACATATATATGCACATTCTACCTAGCACCCCACGCTTTTCCTACAGTCCGTCAGCATTACATCTGCAATAACTACTGGCAGAACTAAAATTCAGCCCTGCTCAAAGCAAAGTACTGCCCGAGGATCCAGTAAACACTGCTTTTGGGACCAGACAAAATCTCCCAGATATCCAACAACTTTCAAATATCTCAATGCAGGGGTGAAATATCCGATGTCATTATCATGACCCGACTATTCTGTGTCCACTGCAGGGTAAAGACCTCTCGCAATGATCTCTTACCCCGTATTGCACACGCCAATTCCGTTTTATCCCTCAATTATCAATTTGAATTTCACCAAGCCACCTAAATCGGCTGTTTACCTCGGCTGCGCTAGCCATCCCTCGATATCCACTCCGTCGCTCTCGCTACACGTTGGTTATACGTCCTGTGCACTACGTGGATTGCCCAGCTCTACTTTTTTTCTATTAAAGATAGATGTGACAAGCGATAGCCTTCGAGTGCCACAACGTCAAGCGAACGCACGCACCCACCAAGCAGAACAGCGGCTTGGCGGCTGCAGCGATGGGGGTAAGTTGTGGCGCCAAGGCGTGCTGCGGCACTTTGGAGAACTAAAAAAAAGCAAACAAGCAAAAGCAAATCTGGCGACACGGGGAGCGGCGGCATGAGCAGGTCGTAAGTTTATAGAGGAGGTCGTGGTCTCAATGTAGCGGCCGTTGATGCCGATAGCCATAAAGAAACCGCCTCCGGCGCGTCGAAGGTTTTTTTTTTTTTTTTTTTTGCAACGGGATAGCTTGTCCCTGAGCTTTATTTGTTAAAATAAATTAGACATTTTCTGCACCGAACACTGTAGAAGTTAGGGCCTTCTCCGTGGTGCAGTGCAGCGAAAAAAAAATCCTCTACATATATTCAGGAAAATGATTTTGCTTATATTTTGCGAATTAAACGCCTTGAAGTAGCTTTTTTAGTTCTTTCAAGACACGTAGAATAAAATAGGCAAATAAAAAGATCGGTATCATTTCATCGTTTTCGGCCAAAACAATTCGGCAGGGAAAGAGTTAATTTGATAATAAGACAGGTCATTACAAAGCTTTGGCCCATAAGTCATCTGAGTGCAATTTGAGCAGCAGCAAGTTCGCGTGCGAAGGCGACAGTTCTCTTACTGTCCCACCTCGCAGGGGTGTCTGCGCAAGCAAGCGTTTGGTGAGCTAAACCTCCTTGGCTTCGACCCTCTCCCAAGCGTAGCCGTGCGTTGCTTAGCCGTGTCCGGGGAAAAGGGAATCCTGTGGGCTGAGCAAACACCGGGTGTTTGGACCTTTAAGGCCCCCCGGCAGAGGCAACACACCATTTCGCCCCGGCTTCACGTAGACGGCGGCCCTGGGCTGACCGACCCAGGGGAAATCGGCGGTCGCCTCTTCCTATCCTCTCTGTGATCTTTCACTTTCCTATCTTCTTTCCTTTCTGTCGTGTCGCCTACTTTCTGCAGTTACTTCCTGGTTTTCGTAGGCGGCCTGTGTTAACCTTGTGCAAGTAGCCCACCTTGACCTCTGCGCATTGGGTTATAGTAGCAGTCTACGGTTTCCGTCTGCATGTTTTCTGTGCCTCAAATCTTGTAGCGTCCCCATTTTGGGCTCAGTAGTGGGTGGCCGTCTTCGCTGCCGAATCGAATTCCATGCATAGAGCATTTCCTTTGATAAGTGATCGTGCTGTTTCAAACTGCGTACGCACCAATGAGCTGACTTCCCTGAGCCGACCAAAAGAAGCATTCCCTCTCTACAATGAGGTACACAGTGAAAAAACTGACAAATCAGCTAGAACCATGTTCCCTTTCCTTGTATCCAGATCAATGACAGACACCTTAGATGCTGGCTATAAAGTTACAAAACTGGCTTGTGGAGACCTCCTTCTCGAACTTCGAGACAAGATTTAGTTTGGCAAACTAAAGAACCTCATAACTTTCGGCGACATTCCCATCACTGTAACACCACATCTATCCATGAACTCCGCACGTGGAGTCCTATCAGACATAGATGTCCTTGGCCTTACTGAGACTGAACTCCTCGAAGGGTGGAAGGATCAGAACGTGACAAATGTGAAGCAAATTGTCATCAGGAGAAACAATCAGGAAATCTTCACCAAACACTTGATACTGACCTTTGCCAAAGCGACTAATACAAACTATAGAAACTGGCTACACAAAGACACCTATGAGCTCCATATATCCCGAACCCTGCAGATGTTTCCAGTGTCAAACATTTGGTCATGGCTCTCAG
This sequence comes from Rhipicephalus sanguineus, assembly GCF_013339695.2. Classification (NCBI taxonomy): domain Eukaryota; kingdom Metazoa; phylum Arthropoda; class Arachnida; order Ixodida; family Ixodidae; genus Rhipicephalus; species Rhipicephalus sanguineus. Next base: position 111,061,419 of record NC_051179.1, read on the forward strand.
AGCTGCAGTGGTCGACCTACCTGTGCAAAATGTGGTGTCTAAGGCCATGCCTCAGATATCTTCAATGAAACGCCACCAGTGTGAACTGCGACGGCGACCACGCTGCCTATTCACGTTCTTGTCCAAACTGAAAGAAGGAAAAGAAATATCATTGAAGGTTCGAGAAAACATTTCATTTAAAGAAGAACGAAGGTGTTCGGCCTTGCACGGACCAGCCTCCGCTGATGCGGCGCGTCAGGGGACAGCGCCGCATCGGCCACCGCCACTGTCTCGACCGGTCCATGCAAAGTGAGCCATCAGCCGTGGTGGCTGCTCCCGTGGTGGCAGCAGTCAAGACTGCTCCACCTACCAAGACAGAGCTCCTGGTGACTCCATGGTCGTCGGGTCTCACGACCCCGCCTCGCCAGGTGAGGTCGGAAGCACTAACCAACAGTTCGCATACGCGGGCGTCGAGTGCCTCACAAGAGGTAATGGACACAACTCCGGTACCACTGGTGCCGAAAGAGCGGCGTAGCTTCCAGGAGCGCGCTAAGCAAACTAAAACGCCGATAACGGGGCCTGACGACGGCCCTGCAACTTGAGTTTCAACTTTACGCTTAAACAACGCCACTTCCATTTCGTACACACAACACTACTTTACCTTCAATGTGGAAACACAAATTATACAATGGTACATCACAGGACTGCTTAGAAACTTCGAGGATATCCAAGAACTTCTCAACGAACATACACCAAAGGTGCTGTGTGTACAAGAAACCCGCTTAAAGTCCAAACACAACAACTTTCTACTCGATTATGTTATTTTTCGGAAAGACCGCGATGACGCTGTGGTGCCATCTGGTGGTGTAGCCGTCATAGTCAATCGAGGAGTAGCATGTACACATTTACCACTCCAAATGCCCCTTGAGGCAGTAGTGGCTGTTCGAGCGGTACCGCTAAATAAACTCGTCTCGGGAATTGTGGTCTATTGATTGTTGTATGCGTGGATGGTGTGTGCTCTCTGGCGGAAGCGCGCAGATCACGTTGGGCTTTTAAGCAAACGCTTTTTTCAAAAATAAATCAGTTGTTAGATTGCGCTTGTCCGTGTGTCTCCTTTTTTCGTCCCCGTTTGTTTTCGCGCAAGTACTACAATGAATTCGTTCCAACTAGGCCGGCTAGCAGTTTTGCTTCAGCTCCTGCATTCTTTTTTTTTTTTTTGAAGCAAACAAATTATTTGACCCATACCAGCGCGGTTTTCAAGAGGGCAGACCTACCTCTGACCACCATGTGCGCATCGAGGCACAAATTCGCGACGCTTTTGTCCAAAAGCAATTCTTTCGTTCAGTGTTCCTCGATATGGAAAAGGCCTACGACACCCCGTGGCGCTCTGGCATACTGTGAGACCTCTCACATTTAGGTGTACGAGGCAAGAAGCTGACCGTAATCGAAAGTTTCTTGTCCAATCGAACATTCCGTGTCCGAGTGGGGAATGTATATTTTTTTTCGAATATTTGTCCACGAAACTCGAGTGCCGCAAGGTGGTGTCCTGAGTTGCGCACTTTTTATTATAAAAATGAAATGGCTGCGTCTGTGCATTCCACGCAATACGTTTTATTGCACATATGTCGATGACGTGTAGAGCGGTTTTAAATCATGCAGTTTTGCAATGTGTGAGCGGCAGGTTCAACTTGGTATGAACAAGGTAACCAAATGGGCAGACCAGAACGGGTTCAGCCTTCATCCGCAAAAAAAAAAAAGCCATTCTCTCTTATTCTCAAGAAAGAGAGGCATCCATCCCGATCCGGACATTCACCTGCGTCAGCAGCTACCTGTGAAAACGGAGCATCAATTCCTAGGCCTAATTCTAGACATTAATTTTACCTTCATATAAAGAACAAGTGCATAGAAACTATGAAAATTCTAAAAGTGTTGTCACGCACTACGTGTGGTAGCGACAAGAAGTGTCTGATGAATCTCTATAAAAGCCTCATACACACGCGTCTAGGTTATGGGGTGAAAATCTATCAGTGTGCGACACCAAGCGCGCTGAAGATGCTTGACGCTGTCCACCAGTTGGGCATTCGTTTTTCTACGGGTGCTTTTCGCACCAGCCCCGTAGAAATCCTCTACACCGAATCGAACGAGTGGTCGCTCCACCCGCAGAGATCTTCACGTCCTTCCCAGATTATCTCAAAGTAAACGCAGACAAGGAACAGCCCCTCCCCCACCCTGCACTCTACAATCAATGATTTGTCCAGTTGTGCCCTGCTTAACAACCATCCTTCGTGTAGATAGCCCTACTCACTTCGTGCGAGGGGCCCAGCTGAGGAATTGTGTCTGTCACTCCATGAACACCGTCTAATGGCTACCGCTGCACATCTTCCATCGTGGCAGTGGCAACTTATAGATTACGACGTATGTTTCGTGGAAATTACGAAGCACGCGCCAGTTGCACATATCCATACACACTTCCTCGAACTGCAGCACAAATACACTTGTCCTGAATTCTTTACCGATGCCTCAAAGCCTCCCACATCTGTGTCCTATGCAGCGGTCGGTCCATCCGTTTCAGACGTAGGCGTTCTGCACCCCAATACAAGAATCATCACAGCAAAGGCATACGCGATATTTGCGGCCATCAAACAAATCAAAGAATTAAAGCTACAAAGTGCAGTGATAAACAGCGATTCTCTAAGTGTGATGAAAGCTCTGAAAAGTCTTAAAAAGGACAAGAAGCCTGTCCTTGCCTCGGTCTACACACTCAACCAACATGTCGCTGTGTGCTGGGTGCCAGGGCAGCGCGAAATCCAAGGTAACGTGCTGCCGGACCGGCTGGCAGCATCCATCCACGAAAAGACTGCAGATACATCCATAGCTATCCCTGCACTAGACCTAAAACACTTAATTAAATGCAAAAATCAGGGCTTGTTGGCAGAGCTCATGGGATAGGAACACACAAAATAAACTGCACGTTATTAAACCGCACCTTGGTAACTGGCCGCCAGAATCGAAGTCACGCCGCACAGAAGTAACACTTACGTATCAGGCTAAGAACAGGCCAAACACACAGTACGCAGTCATACCTTTTGTCCGGTGGCGATCCACCTTTGTGTGATAAATGTGGTGGACCACTCATCATGTTTCATACTTTCATATAGTGCAATGAATTAGACGCTATTAGAAGAAAACACTTCTGGTTACCCTACCGACAGCAATTGCCACTTCACCCTTCCATGTTCATAGGCAGGGAACCGCTTTTTATATATCTATCGTTATTTTATGTGCAGTATGTAAATAATGCTATGTAGAGGATGTACATAGTTTTCACGTCATATTTCAGGCAACCCGTAGCACAACCTATGAGTAGAGATTGCTGCTGCGGCAGCTAGATTAGAAAGCTCCTACCTCGCGGCTCTTGGACACAAGGGCGTTGACAAGGTATTCGTGCTCATACCTGATTCCCATATTTTTGTCATCAAGACAACTTGCCATCCATTCTCTGTACACACATTTAAGTCAGTCTCATGATTTTAATACTTACATGTTTTACCGGCCTTTAGCGCGAGAAATTTTAGGTCCATATACCCAGGCAGCACACAAGCTCGGGCCGATA